>NC_080086.1:153480855-153698355 GCF_950005125.1 Chionomys nivalis | reverse complement strand
CTCTGTGCCCCGGACATCTATTAATTCCTAGGTTTAGCTCTTATTCTTCACTTTCGTTTGAACACACTGGAGCCATCTTGCCTCAGGGCCCCTGACATTATTATTGTCTTTGTATCACACACTGATAGTCTTACTCTTTTTGTCCCATCATTCTTCCTCAGGTGACATCCTGGTGAGATGAGCTACCACTGTTACTGTTTTCCTAGGCCCAGACTAGCCATCCTCAAACAGACTGTAATTTAGTCATCTGTTATCTAATAGATATTTAGTATCTAATAGATAACAGATAGCATCGTCATTCCTGTCTCCGGAATGTGTGTCACAAGGTGCACCCTTGCTCACTAGTGTCTCCAGTGTTAGAATAGGTTCCTGGGTGTAGTAAGCCTCACAAATCAGCTCAGAAAGCCTCTGTCAGCTACCCGAATCTAACTTTAACCTTATGGTTTATTGTGTTACCGCCAAGTTACTCCTCTTTCCTTGCTCTTGGAAGCAAGATTGACTTCTGTTGCACTGTAGACCATTATTTCTTCGTTGTTTGATTTTCCTTTTGACCCATTTTCTATGCTTCAGAGGATTTCAAGATGAGGTTTAACTCTACTAGTGTCCTCGTGTTATCCTGTGTTCCTAACAGCCTTCAGGCTTCCAGAACAGGCGTTAGGACTGTCTTTCATCACTCTCCCACATGTATTGAGTGCTATAGTTTAAAAAACGGCAGGAAGAAGTCAGACCATACAACAGGGCTCACATGGGGGGTTTATTTGAAAAGGAGAAAGAAGGGGCAGAGAAGGGGACAGAGAGGGTGGCAGAAAAGGGGGGGCAGAGACCGGTCCCTAAGTACAAGAGTGGTGGAAGAGATGGGAGGGGGCAAGGCCCACCTTTTATAAGGGAACATAGAGAATATGCACAGTGGGTGCCCTTAGTGGCTGCAGCTGAGGCCCTTGGTGCCCCACCCTTGAGAGTTACACTTTGTTTTTAGACTTCTCTGCCTGCTTTTGCATCTTAGCCTTAGGACATTTTGTGTCAGCTGCTGATTTTTTATTTTTTAAGCTTGTAACCTAGCATTTCCTCTGAACAGTGTATGTATGTATATATACAGACCTACTCACTCAGCTTTCCACCTTCATAGTGTATACCTCAAACTCAGCAGAACCTGGTCCTCCTTGGGATCATTCCTTTTGTAATCTTTCCCGACTTGGACTTGGCAACTCAGCCTTTCCAGTGTCCTGTCAGGACCATAAGGGCAGACCAGTACAAATGCCTGAATATTAACGTTCCTCCCTTTTGTTTATTATAAAAAGGTGAGGAGTTAGGGTAGTTATTATAAAAAGGTGAAACAGGGATGAGGACACTGTGTTCTTAAGACTCTGCTTCCTGCTGACCTGGGAGACATTAGTCATCTTTGGGGGGCCTGAGAAAGCTGGGGTGCTGGCTGTGTTCTGAGGAGCTGGCTGTTTCACTTCACTGTCAAGGCTCTGTGGAACCATCAGGCACCACTTGGACCTGGCAAAATGTTGTTCAAACGGGTGGATTCAAGTCAACTCCCTGGAGCTTACAAGAACTTTGAATTTACACAAAGATATGTTTTAGACACATTAAAAGCAACCAAAGAGAATTTGAAACCCTGAGCTTGTGGCTGTGATACTATAGTGGTAGAGTATAATGTTTAGTGCTCCGCCAGAGCTAGACTAATAGCTTACCAGAATTCCATCAATTAATGTCAAGATTGTGAACAGTCACAGAGCACGTGAGAGAAATCTGGAACATGTTTCGTTCTTTTATACATCTCAGATCGCTTTCTCCTTGTCAGCACTTAAGCTTTCCCGTCTTCACATAAACAAACCTTAACACACCTGGTCCTTCCCCATCCCCACAGCATCAGCTCACACCCTCTTTCCATCCGATACCAGAGACAGGTGGTTGATGACTGAGGGTAGTCGATAGTAAAAAGTGGAACAGAACAAATTTGTACCACACTCGTAAGACTGTCTCCTGAGAAGACAAGGAAAAGGGACGGGAAAGATCACCAGGGCCACATGGAAACAGGAGAAGGGGGCCTGTGAGCAGGGACTGAAGGAGCACAAAGGCCAGCATTGCCCTTGGCAAGCCATGGGGGCCTCTGCCCAAATGCCCAACTCTGGGAAAAGAACCCTCTTGGGAGCCCAGAAACTCCATTATAGAATATATATCTTGTTTATTAAATAACTTATTTATCAAACATATGACATCACTTATTTATATTCTCTAGAAGCTTGGTATTGACCACTTGGCAAAGATGTAAGTACTTAGGTGTACATCTCTAAGTCAGCTTTTGTTAATCTGAATAGACCTTTATAGCCTTAAATTTTTTTTTATCATGATATAGGGTATATTCTAAACGAGAGTTGAATCACATATAACTTTATGTTTCTATCATCATACAGTTTATACCAACTCAAAATATTTGAGACTTGTTGCATTTCTTAGTCTAAAAGGAGATAAAGCGAACAGAGGGTTCATTAGGACTAATAAGTATACTGTTTAACGTTAGTAAAAGATGGCTGCCAGCCATGTAGCTACTTACGTCATTATATGTCACCAGCTAAGATGGAGGAGAGCCACGTGGTTACTGTTTAAAACATGTTTTTCTAACCAATAGTTACATGCACATATACACAGAATTGAATCCAAGTTACATACACATACATGCAAAATTAAACCCAGCTTACATTTACACATAAAGGTTAAAGTCACATGCATTCACATACAAATACACACACATACACACATACTAAACAAGAGTTGGGTAAATAAAAAGAAAGGAAGAACCAGTTGATGTGTACTGAGTGTTAGGAAACTCCATCTAACCTGCACGTTGGCACAAATAGACAGGGCATATAGAAGGGGAGAGCAGACAGACACAAGCAGGTCTTAGAGCAAAGAAAAAGGAAGAAAGTAGAGAATTTTTTTTCTCTGTTTCATGACTGCCTGATCCAAAGAATACTGAGGCCAGATTTGATTTGAAAGGAGTAGTCAGTGGATCTTAAAAGCGAGAAGATGTATGACACAGTTCCCAAGGATGAGACAGATCCAGGGATTCAGGGAGAATCAGATTGAGTAGCACAAGCTGTTCAATATGTCATCATACAAGCACAGGGCCAAGGGCTCTGAATCCAAGAGAGACACAGTTGCCTGGTACCAGGATTTCGAGAAAAGGCAGAAGGCAAGGAGTGCACTGTGCTCAAGAAATGAAGCTTCATATCCAGGGGAATGGTCAGAGGCAGGGAGCCCCTCCAAAGACCCAGTTGTTGGTATTGAATAGAAAGGCAAAGCTGTGGGTGAACAAGAAAGCAGATTTGTTACAAGTGGAAGAGAGTGGATCTGTGCAGGTGGAGCAGGCGGGTAGGCTCCTAACGTGAAGTGGCTGTCTCTGGCGGGCCCTCCCCGGTATGCCACCAAGCAAACACGCCACATGCAACAGAGTTAGTGCAAGAGGTTTATTGGGAGGGGGACAGTGAAAGGCTGCGTCGGAGTGGGGACTTGAGAGAGGCAGGCAGACAAGAGGAAGAGAAGCACGAGAGAGAAAGGGGCACGGGAGGAAATTAGAGACAAAGACGGGTGTAAGAGACAAGAGACGAGGCCATGGGAATGCGCTCTGCCTGCCGGGCACTTTTAAAGGGTGCGCACGCTGCATAGCTGATGGCTGAAAGGTACCTAGTGACATGTGACTACTTTGGCAGCAGAGGCAGGCTGTTGCTGTGGAAAATAATATTGGAATTCGTAAATGAAAAAAGCAGAGTTATACATATAAAACCCCATTTTTTCTCTATTTGAGAGAGTTCACTTAATGAAAAGGGGCAAATGTAGCTTAATAGGATTTATAACTAGCAGCAACTGAGTAGAGGAACAGGGAGAACAGAGAGAGGGTTTGAAAATGGGGAACTCCCTTCCAGCTATCAGATCACTGGTAGAATGTTGTAAAGGTCCTGTAAAATACTGGGATATAGGGTGCTGGGAAGCAGCCATTTGGATTGATATTTAAGGGGTATTTGGGCCAGATATGACAAAAGTTTGAGGTTTTCCAAAGGCATTCCACGGAGATATAGTGGAAGACATAGTTCCCATGAGTGAGGTAGAGAAGATCCAAGGGTCTACAATTCCTACCTTCCCAGGAATCCAGAGAGGATTGGATTTGAGAAGGCACAGGGGCCATGTGTGCTGAGTTCTAAGAGATGTGATTGCCTGATATCAGGGCTTGTTGAAGAGGCGAGAAACCACGGTCAAGAGATGAATACTCACTTGTGGGAAATGGCCAGAGAAGGGGGCTTACCATTCATGCCAGTGTTCAGTGGAGGGACCCAGCCATCTCTTAGGTGAAGAAGTGAGGCTGTCATATGTGGACCGGGTTCCAGGGTCCTGGCAATCCACAGACTGCTGCTGGGCAAGAGGAAGTGCCAGGAGAGCCTTCCAGGGTCACAGCACTAATGTTATAATTTATTTAAAAATTGTGGGAAGGAGTCATGCCGTGCAGCAGGACTCACATGGGAGGTTTATTGGAAGAGGATAGAGAAGGGGGCAGAGAAGTGGGCAGAGAGGGAAGCAGAGACTGGTCCCTGAGGGCAAGAGTGGTGGAAGAGAAAGAGACGGAGGTGGGCAAGGCCTGCATTTTATAAGGGAGCATAGCAAGTGTGCACAGGTGGTATTCTTGGTAGCTGCAGCTGAGGATGTATTATCCTGTCAGTACTCTAAGGGCAGACCAGTACGGATGCCTGGATTCTCACTAACACTAAGAATACTGACACTCAGTTGGTAGTGCTCCTCTCCATTTTCATTGCTGTTTTCTAAGTGGTGTCATTACAGAGGTGACAACTCTTATTCCTAAAACAATGTGGGGGACAACAACCACCCAGGTCCAAAGTCTTTGTTATCATATCCCACCAACTTATCCTGAGAGGTCCATGCTCAGGGTACCCCCTCGATTTCAACACACTGGAAGTCTTCATATTTTCCCACATGCTCCATAAGCTTGACGGAGGCTTTATTTTTAGCATTTGCTCTTGATGGATAGCCTGTTTCTTTTCTTTCTTTTTTTTTTTTTTTTTTTTTTTTTTGTTTTTTTTGTTTTTTTTGTTTTTCGAGACAGGGTTTCTCTGTGGGTTTGGAGCCTGTCCTGGAACTAGCTCTTGTAGACCAGGCTGGCCTCGAACTCCCAGAGATCCGCCTGCCTCTGCCTCCCAAGTGCTGGGATTAAAGGTGTGCGCCACCACCGCCCAGCGATATCCTGTTTCTTGACCTTCCCTGCTTACGCTTCTGTTACCCCAGCTCTGATAAAAGGAGTGCAATGTAAGCATAATGGTCCTAATAAAAATGGGCAAAAGACATTTCTTAAAAGAAGACATACAAATGGACAACAGGTGTAAGAAAATGTACTTAACATCCTTTGACATAGAGAATAGAAAGAAAGGCTCACCTCATACCTGTTTCCAAAGAGCAAGAGGGAAGTGCTGTTGAGGATTTGGAAATGGAAAAAAAAGGAAGCCTTGTGTATCACTGGCACCAGAACAACATGGTGTGCTCTCCAGAATGCAAAGCAAAAATTCCAAGTTGTCTTCCATTATGGATTCACATTCAAAAGAAATGAATTGATTTATAAGAGACACTGCTCAGGGTTCTTCACATGTCAGGTTACAGAGATGACTGATGGTGTGTGTCAGTAGGTGAATGGGTAAAGAAAATGTGGTAATCCTTACATGTACCATTTAGCCTGAAGGAAACTGTGCCATTTGTGACAGCAAGGGATTATCTGGGGATATTCTGCCAAGTGAAGTCTGTGTATATAGACAAACAGGTACCAAATAATTTCATTTGTACATGGGATCTAAACAATTTGAGCTCATAGACATAGAGAACAGAATAATAGTTCAGGGACCAGAAAGGGAACTGCCATGTTGAGGTGTGGCCAGTGGATGCCAAAGTTCATAAGAGTGAGTTTATTAGGTCTGCTGTGTGACGTAGTGATGTGGTGAAAACCTTGAGAGTACATTGTAAGTTCTAATCAGTGTAGATGGTAAGCCTACAAGCCCCTCCCTCCGTTAGCACAGTGGGGGAGGGCACTGCTGTGCATGGGTAGCAGAACCTCAGGTCATATTACTACCATACAGTTTTTATTAGACAAAGTGAATGGAATTTATCTTTAAGAATTAAACCACAGCTGAATAAAGAATTTTAATTTAGATACATGGTGTATTTATTGATCAGTTATTTTTATCCACATTGAGCTGTAATGCTTCTTTTATGTTAAAGCTTCATGTGATTGTCAGGTTGTGTTACCAACACATCCTTTACATATTATTGAAGCTCTTAGCATGCCTTGCTTTTCAGGAGGCCGATGTGTGTTCATTGATTTCAGTTTTCAGAATTGTTGGTCATGGTTTGGCTTTTTACATTTCCACATGACTTTGAAAAACATTTGATCAAGTTATGAAAAGAGAAACTTCCCAGTGGGCTTTCTCGAAAAATAGTATTAAACTAGAATACTGCAGATCTTCAGAATTTACCAGTTCACATACATTAATATTTTTAATTAAAACATTACATTTGTGAAATGTCCAAAAGTTTCACTTTTCAGTAATTTGATCCTTCATTTTCTTTGGATACCAAAGATTAAACCTTTTTTTAAAAAATAAAAATGACAGGCAAAAAATGTAAATGACCTGTTAAATTTCATTTCAGATATGTTTTCTCCTTTTTGCCGTCCTCTACGCCGTTTCCTACTTCATCATCACAAGATACAAGAGAAAATCAGGCAAGTAGAAGCGTTTTTGTTAGAGCTTTCATCAGAGCTGGATATGTGGGCTGGTATATGGGCTCCACCCACACACGGCAGTTTAGCCATGCTGAATATGCTGGTGACTGAAGTAAACAGTTGCCTGGTACTAAGAACACTAAAAATAACCCCTAGGGAACCTGACTATGTTCAGAGTCACCTTACTAGACCAGAGTCCTTGCTTATCACAATTCTCATGTCCAGCTAAGAATAGTGTTGGCTATTTACTACTTGGGAAATCCAGAGTTTATGAGGGTGTTTGGTTCCTTGTGGCTGATTCTAATTGAACATCCTATTCACCCCAGCCCCGTTTATTTTCTCACTATAGAATTGTCTCATCGTTTCTTTCTGCCTCTCTCTGTCTCTGTCTCTGTCTCTCTTTTAAGATAGATGTGTTTGCTTATTTACTCTTTTTGTGCTATGGGTTTTGCCTGCATGTGTATTTGTGCACTGTATTCATGCCTCATGTCTGCAGAGGCCAGAAGGGGGTGTTGGATCCCCAGGAGCTAGAGTTACAGATAGCTATGAGCCTCCATATGATTGCTGAGAATTAAACCTGGGTCCTCTGCAAGACCAGCAAGTGCTCTTAACTGTTGAGCCATCTCTCCAGACCCTGTTTTCCTTTTCCAAAGCAATGTAGAATTTACAATATCAGCAATTGTACTGGTTTTTTAATCATGTAGCATCTTTGTATTATTTCATTTTGTCCTGAGTTAATCATTTTTGTGTTTTTCATGTCTTTATTATTTTTTAATAGACTGATAAATTCACACATTTTTGGTCAGAGTTTTATATGTTTTCTAGCATATGCCTTATTGCCTTTTGCTAATTCTCAGCTTTTTTTAAAAAAATAATAATATTTTCTACCTGTGGTGCTGGGCTGATGGTTGAAGATGTATGATGCTTAAAGGTTTCATGTTGTAAAGATTCTTTGATAAACTATTACCAGCTTAAAACTCATCAAATAGCAGTATGTTGCAGTATGCTGTTTTAGAGCCGTCCCCTGGCTCTGTGACTGTTTGGAAATGTTCTTTGGATCATGTAATCTGCTAAAAATTTGAATGTCTGCAGATTCAAGATAGTGCCTCAGTTGTTTTAAAGATACTTGGTCACATGGCTTCAAAGATTACACACATGGGAAAAAGGGGAGGGTTTGAGTGAAAAACATAAATGCATTGTTTAAGGGGAAATTAAGGGTGATGCACAGGAAAACTTTAGACTTAGCAGATCTTAACACAGTAGTTTCAGGGATCAAGAAAGACTGTAGACCTTGATGGTGGAATAGAATGGGCATGTATAAGGAGGTAGTGAACCTTTTCTCTAGACTTGGTGATGAGTTATGTGTAGGAGTGTCAGAATAAAAATTAATCGTGGGTGTGATTTTGTGGTGCCTTTGACTGTGGTTATTTTGGGAAGTCTGTAATTCATGATAGACACTACAAAGAATGGCCAAAACTCACAACTGACACTGAGGCAAGTGAACTCCCAGAGGTTCAGAGATCCAAGGAGAGCCTTTCAGAACATGAGACAGATGAGGAGCTAGAAGGACTGGGAGGGTTTTGCAATATTTGTGTTCTTAGGCAGTCTCTTTGGCTGGTAAGTTTATGACCAAGGACAAAAGAGATGGTGACTGAGGGGCCTGAGAGAGGAAGAGGGGAGAGGAAGGTATCCTAATGAAGTCTGCCTGGCATTTAAAGAAATACGGAAAATGATATTTTTTCTGTCTGTAATTTGTGCTTTC
The DNA here is from genome assembly GCF_950005125.1 of Chionomys nivalis. Lineage (NCBI taxonomy): Eukaryota > Metazoa > Chordata > Mammalia > Rodentia > Cricetidae > Chionomys > Chionomys nivalis. Next base: position 153,689,812 of record NC_080086.1, on the reverse strand, counting down.
AAATTGTTGAGGTGATGCTATCCAAGGTAGTTTAGAATAGTTTAAGAAAGTATTAGCATTTTATTTACTAATGAAAATTTGAATTTAAGAAAAGTGTGAGTTCTAAGAGTATGACATTTTATAATAGAGATGTCTGTTGGCTGTTTATCTTGACATTGTGTACATGCGTTTCACAATCATCCTGTGGTTCTAAGTTTTATTTTTTGAGACTGTGTGTTTGTGGGCTGGAGAGATGGCTCAGCCGTTAAAGGCTAGGCTCACAACCAAAAATATAAGAGACTATTGTGTTTTTAAGATTTTAATTTACAAACAGTTAATCAATATTTGTGTCAGTTGATCAACATTTTTCAAAAAAAGGTCACAACTCACTTTTTAGTTATGCCCACTTAACATGTTACAACGAAATTTATATTTGGGTCTTTGTTGAAGTTTACAAAATGCTCTTTGAAAGACTTTTTCATTTAATAGTTGAATTTTTTAAACTTTCTATTTTTGGTACTTTTTTTTAGATAAATTCATAAAATACTTTGGAGATAAATTAGTAACAATATATAAACTTTTTTTTTTCAGATGAACAAGAAGATGAGGATGCTGTAGTCAACAGGATATCGTATGTATTTGTGTGTTAGGTTTGCTATTGCTGTGAAGAGACACCATGACCACAGTAACTCTTATAAATAAAAACATTTAAGTGAGGTGGCTCGCTTACAGTTTCAGAGGTTCAGTACATTATCATCAGGATGGGGATCATGATGGCATCAGGCAGATGTGGTACTGGAGCTGAGAATCCTACATCTTGACTCAGAGGCAGCAGGAGGTCGACCTCAAAGCCCGCCCCCGCACTGAGACTTTTTCCAGCAAGTCCACACCTCCTAACAGTGTCACTCCCTTTGGGGGCCACTTTCTTTCAAACCACCATAGTATTCCAAAATTTAATTGTTCTGTTTATAGTTTTGAAGTTAGAGTCTAAAGGAAATAATTGCTTAAAGTACTAATCCTTATTAATAATATTCTTAAAAAGCACCTGTAAGCAAATACACATGGTTACTTTAGAACTGATCGTTTCTTGCTAAAATGTGTTTATTCAAGCTGAGTGTGGTACATGCCTGTAATTCTAATAATGGTAAGGGGAAGGTGGGATGATCAGGAGTTCAAGGCTAGCCTCAGCTACATAGTAAGTAAGGGCAGCCTAGGCTACATGAGATCCTATTCTAAGTGCTTATTTAAAGAAATGGCAGATTTCATTTTCAGGAGATTTTTTTTTAATAAGGAAAAGAGTTTAAAGGTAGAATGGTTGTTTAGGAAAAACCTAGTTTGGTATAGTGGGCACAGGCTTGTAGTCTCAGCATTCTAGAGGTGGAGGCAGGAGGATTGAGAGTCTGAGGACAGCCTGGGCCACACAGCAAGTCTCTGAGAAAAAGGAAAAACTGTCAGACTGTCAGCCATTTGTGTCCTGAGCAGACTCTCTGAAGCAAGCAGCAGGTAGACTTTTTGCTCAGAGTGACACATTTGCCTGCGGAGAGCACAGAGGGGTCTGATTGCTTTGTAGGTTCCTTATGTATGTGGAGGAGATATTATAGAAATGTACTTTAATTTTTGAAGTATCAAATTGAATGGGAAACAGTTAAGTTCTTTCTATTAGATTTTGCCTATTTAATGTGAAATCTGGGCCTGAAGAGATGACTTAGTGGTTAAGAGAACTGACTGCTCTTGTAGAGGACATGGGTTTGGGTCCTGCCCCCCACATGGTGGCCTCACAACCATCCCTAACTCCAGTTTCAGGGAACCCAAAGGGTGGCAAGTTCTCCATGAGAGTGTCGGTGCCACCACAGATAAAGAGGGTGTCCATGCCAAAGGGAGGAGCCTGTCAAGGGTGTTTGAGCTGATTTGGGGAAGGAGGATGTTTTGATTGTCAGGACCATTCAGTCCAGAATGGGGAGCTACCCAGACAAGAAGGTATGTGTCTGTATAGAATTGGGATCAGTATGGTAGAAAATTGGTTCCTTGTAATGGTGGGGAGGCTTAATCAAAGTCAATAGGAACCAAAAATTAAGGGAAAAAGGAAAAAACAAAAATGACCACTGAGTTGTTGGTTTGGAGTTGGGGTTGTGCCATTGTGAACACATGGTTTTCAACACCTACGAGATGTGGAACCGTAGTATAAAAGTGAGTGTGGCCATGTTTTTGTACATGCAGAGTGCACATTGTATGCCTCTGCTTTGAGGATGTCTCCCAGTAGCAGGAATTCCAAATAATGCCCAAGCCATGTTTAAGTAGAATTTCCCATTCAGTAGAACCAGAATTCCTTGAAGGAGGATAATAGAAGGGCTGGATAGGGAAAGGCCAAGGCTGATTTTATGTTTGTACAGAGTATAACAATGTAAGAATTAGCTGGGCAGTGATGACACATGCCTTTAATCCCAGCACTTGGGAGGCAGAAGTAAACTGATCTCTACAGAGCAAGTGCCAGGACAGGCTCCAAGAAAAAAAAAAAAAAAAAAAAAAAAAAAAAAAAAAAAAAAGAAAGAAAGGAAGAAAAGTAAGAATTATTGGGATATTTTAAGGAAATAGTCCTTAAGGGTTCTCACACTAGTTGGGGACAATGTAAACATCAAAATAAATAATTATTGTACTGGATTTGAAGTCACTGCATATAGTAGGACAGTCTTTGCCCATCCTGATAGAAACCAGTAGATTGGATGTTTGATAAGAACAGGTTTCTCTTGTAGTTTCAAACTTAGATTTCCACAAAATACTGACTGAAAGGAAGAGTAAGTATCCTGGTAGTCACTACCTTGACCTAGGACCAAGAAGACAGGGTCAGTAGAGAGACAGCAGCCCCAGGTCATCTGTGACTTGCAGAGAAAAGAATTAGAGAGCAGCAGCTTGCACCAGTCTTTCACCTGTCTAAGGCTGATGTCCTCATTTCCCTGTTCAGCCTGTCTTCTGCACAGCACGAGACACCAGCCTCTCAGTTGCCTTTGACTCCTCTCTCCAGCTTCTTGTTAGGAGCCGTGTTGGTTCTGTGTTCAGAGTCTGACTTGTCTTATCATTGCCACTTCAGTTTTCCTTACTTGCTTATTTTCTGTAGTGCCCATCACCTTAATATACTGTGCAGTTACCCAGTTAATATTTTATTGTTTTTTTTTTTGTCTGATGCTTTCATAGCATTAAGTGATGGTTCACATAGAAGCCCTGTGAAGGCAAAACATGTTTACTGTTTTAACATGTCAGGTACAGTGCTGACTCAGAATCAAGTGTTTGTTAATATCTATTTAGTGAGTGAGCTTCGCCAAGAGATTCCTGGGTTAGTCTGTGGTGTGTGTGGTTGCTTGTGAGTGATCCTGATGGTAATATGTTCTGAAGTTCCACTGGTTGAGAGCCATTGGCCAGAGTGAGCACGTGGGGCCCAAGTTCACAAAACATGCCTTTATTAGCCAGATAAAGGCTGAGATAGTTACTTTTATCATCACTGTGACAAAACACTAGGCAGGAGCTACTGAAGGAAGAAAGGTTTATTTTTATGCAGTTGCACAGTCCACAGTGTTGGCAGTGTATGCCAGTTGTTTGTTACCTGCAGATGCAGATAGAGCAAACATACAGGCTGGAACCAGGACGGGTGAAACCTAGTAACCTATTTTTGCCAGCCAGGCCCCACTTCATGGAGATATATAGCAGTTTTTAAATGGTGCCACAAAGCATAAACCTGTGGGGACATTTCAGATTCAAACCAAAAACACTTAGGATGACATGTTGGTGCATTTCATAGAGTGTGCAGATAAAAAGGAGGGAATGCTGAAGAAGTTGTAGAATTTCAAGAAGGAAGTACTTGTCCACTTGAAATATACAAGGTTCAACATTTGAGGTCCTGCCTCATTTGCTACCTGGAAGTGTGTGTGGCAGACTTGTTGAAATAATTTACTATGGCCTGTAGATGATGGCATTCTGAGTCACTGGTAACATTTAGCATCCAAGTAAGTTCACAACCCTCTTGTTTAAGGAGATAGTCACAAATGACATATTCAAGAAAACATTTTTGTTTTTACTACTACCATAATCATAGAAGGTATAATATTCTGGATGTAGAATCTTTTTTTTTTACTACTGCATTTTAGAAGGTGACATTTCTGAAAGGGCGTGTTTTATGATTGTACAAGCCATGTCTCTACTATACTTTTCCAATTCAGGGCCTTATTTTAAGGACTCTTTGTCAGTTTTAACTCTACATGAACCTTTTATGAGTAATTTGTAAGTAGTAAAAGTAGTTTTCTGCTTTCTGGGTGGGTTTGTCACAGTAACGAAGTGTGAAGTGGAGGCTCCATAGCTGTTGAAAAGCAGCATTATAGTAATGGAGACATATATACAGGATTTTCTGGGCCACTTGTGACCTGATGATTTATCTATTTGTCTCATAAGTGAACTCCTTTTTCAGGTCATGTGTTTTAGAATTGGATTTGGAAGTTATGTTAGCCTAGTGTGTGGTCAGTGTTATGGTGGGTAAGAGGAAAGAGGAGCTGATTTTACTGAGAGGAGCAAGAAGATAGGAATTGAGGGACTCATGACAAGCAAGTGGCATTTGAGGTCTGTCTTGCTATTCAGGTACATCTGCCATGTGGAGTGTTGTATGGGCACCCAAGAAAAAGAGAGCGACCTGTGGTACTGGTGACCTTTTGGGGATCCTACTCCAAGGCTGTCTTCAGGGTATAAAAAAAAATCCACGAAGGTGGCGAGGGCTAGACTTTTCTATCTGAGGGGTAAATAAGGAAACACACACTTTCTAATGGTAACTTTTTCTTTTATTTCATCTTGAAAAATCTCTTTCTGAAAATCTCTCTGTCTCCACACATCTACATCTCTTTACATACAGCAACATAGCACCTCTCTCTCTCTCTCTCTCTCTCTCTCTCTCTCTCTCTCTCTCTCTCTCTCTCTCTCGTACACACTTCCCTCCTACTTCTCCCTACCTGTCTCCTGCTGTTCTCCAAAACCTCTGAACAATTATGAATCACATCTTCAGGCTCACAACACTACCTGAGTAAACAATAAGAAACAGAGCCAAACTGATCACACAGTTTTTCTCAGGCTAGGGAGGTTATGCTGACCGGCTAGTGTGTAAAGTAAGCAGGGTTCCCAGACAGAAACTGGCGATAGATCGAGAGAGAGACAGAGACCCAAATTGGAGCAATGGTCTGAGCTCTTAAGGTCCAAATGAGGAGCAGAAGGAGGGAGAACATGACCAAGGAAATCAGGACCACGAGGCGTGCACCCACCCACTGTGACAGTGGAACTGATCTATTGGGAGCTCTTCAAGGCCAGCTGGACTGGGACTGAATAAGCATGGGTTGAAACTGGACTCTCTGAACATGGCGGACAATGAAGGCTGATGAGAAGCCAAGGACAATGGCACTAGGTTTCGATCCTAATACATGAACTGGCTTTGTGGGAGCTTAGCCTGTTTTGTTGCTCACCTTCCTGGGCCTGGATGGAAGTGGGAGGACCTTGGTCTTCCTGTAGGGCAGGGAATTTGGACTGCTCTTCAGTATCGAGAGGGAGGGGGAATGGACTGGGGGGAGGAGAAGAGGAGTGGGGATGGGGGAGGGGAGTGGGGGGAGGGGGCAATGTGTGGGAGGAGGGGAGGGAAATGGGAAACGGGGAGCAGTTGGAAATTTTAATTAAAAAAGAATAAAAAAAAAAAAGAAAGTGACATCGAAATTCAGGACTTACACAATAAACAGTTGACTGAGCCTTGAGGTTGGGAGTATGTGCAGAAAGTCAATTGCTGAGAAAGTTATGTCTACTAAATTCATAAATCGGCAATGAACACCTGGGAAATTGACCTTGTATATTTGTCTGTAGGGGCAACCATATATTCATCTCCAGGGAAACTAGTTTGTTTTGAATTTGTAAAACTAGCTGTTTCAGTGACTGAGAATACTATTGTTTTCTTTTGTCAGTCTGAGTAATAAAAAATATCCTAGTATTATTTCTATTCATCAGAATTATGCAGTTGAGCAGAAATTATCCTCCTGACCATCTACATCTATATGTGTGCCCAGTAGATAGAATATTTTCACAAGATAAACACACAAGCAGTGGGAATAATACCCATAGCTGTTTTTTGTGGCACATGAGACAATTATAGACAGAAATAGTTATCTTCAGCCAGTGACCCCACAGCCTTTCCAAGTGGGGCTCCCCATCAGAGTCACTCATCTGGTAGATTGGCCTGTTGAACACTAGTTGTCACCTTCTGTATACTCCCATGGCCTCCAGCACTGTGGGCAGAGACCTGGAAACCACACAATCCATTGAGGGTTAGAAAACAGTTGGAGAATAAGTGTAAACTGAAATGTGCCCTGCTGAGGGGCCTGTAGTATTGGGAGAGCTGTGCAGGCCCTGGGGTGGTGAGTTTTTGGATTTGATCTTGGCAGGGATGATACTAATTAGGGTGATGGTGTCCTCTCTGGGCTGGATCTGGCCATTCACTCCAGATGAGCAACTTTTCTGAGTACTTTTTCAGGAAACGTGCTCTTCATTTTTTGGATTAATTCATGATGCTTCTGAGTTGAGTTTTGTTTGGAGTGTTCCATTGATCTACATTATATAGTTGGCCTTTGATTTACTGAACCCAGGGCTTTATAAGTACTTATAGCTGTGTAGGCAGTCATTTCTGCTGTATGCTACAGGATGGCACTGAATGCAAGGTTACTCATGGTGGAACATTTATTATGACTTTGTTTGTTTGCTGTTTTCAAGACAGTTTCTCTATGTATGTAGTCCTGGCAGTCCTGGAACTTGCTCTGTAGACCAGGCTGGCCTCAAACTCAGATATCTGCTTGCCTCTGCCTCCTGAATGCTGGGATTAAAAGTATGTGCCAACATGGGTCTTATTACTATGATATTTAAAAAAAATTCTCACATTTATTTTCACATTCTTTCAATATTAGCTTCAGTGTTATGGATACTCAAGTTCTATCTTTAGTGCTAATTAAGTTTTCTTTGCTATTACTGCTGCTGTGTCTGCTGCCTGCCTTGTTTCTTCCTCTCTTCCACCTTCTCATTTCTCCCCTCCAATCCTCCCTCCCTTCCTTCTTCCCTTCCTCCCTCCCCTCCTTTCTTCCTTCCTTCTCCCCCTCTCCTTCTTTTCTGAGACGGGGTCTCACTATGTTGACCTGGCTGACCTGGAACTCTCTATGTAGTCTAGGCTGGCTTTAACTCACAGAAATCTACCTTCCTTTGTCTTGTTATTTATTTTTTAAAAATCTTTTTTCAAAATTAGATGTTATAAACATTTAAAGCTTTTCAGAAATGTGTAACTGGGAAGTGAAAGCCCATTGTGATTTCACTCTGTTCTTTGGGTTGTTATAAATAATGATGGATTTTGGAACAACACCTTTCCTGATATTATGTAAGCATTTCTTGGTGTGAATAGAGAGCCTGCTTTGTATTTATTGTTAGTGTTTTTCTTCAGTTTGTTTTGTTGAATTAATTTATTTTAGATCCTAATTTTTACATATTGAAGCTGTATTATTTAGGAAGTATTGAAGTAGTGTTTGAAATATTGATTAGTGTTATTTACTACTCTCTGCTATTTACTACTCTAATTTAACTTTGTTTAAATCATATATCAGGGGCTGGTGAGATGGGTGTGTGTCAAGGTACTTTCTTTGTAAACTTGGAGACCTGAGTTTAATATTAGAATCTGTGTAAAGGTAGAAGGAGAAAACAGACTCCACATAGTTGTTCTCTGACCTTGCGTGCATGCCCTATCACCCCTTCCCTGCATATCGTGCACTCTCACAAGCACACAAACAACAATAATACACAGTTTCTTAAAATTGTGCAGTAGTCTCTTCAGTATATAGATCTCGTTATGGATTTCACCTGGCTGCACTTTCTAGACCCTACGCATGCCATTTGTCCTTCAGTTGCATATCTGTAATGGGAATCTTATGTAACACACTGGTGTTGCTCTCATGCTCACTGCTTTCCAGACCCCTAGTGATGATGTCTCTTCTCTCTTGCAGGTTGTTTCTGAGCACCTTCACTCTAGCGGTTTCAGCTGGAGCTGTTTTGCTTTTACCCTTCTCAATCATCAGCAATGAAATCCTGCTTGCTTTTCCTCAAAACTACTATATTCAGTGGCTAAATGGCTCCTTGATCCATGGTTAGTATATATTACTTAATACATGACTCATGTGTGAATTTTTAACTACACTATAAGTTACAGGTTTTTCTTAGTTTCCTTCACAATTTATAACTTCTTCCAGTAAACTATTGTCTTGTGAGGGTTTCTATTGCTGTGATAAAACACCATGACCAAAAGCAACTTGGGGAGGAAAGGGTTTATTTCAGATCACTGTAGCACCAATTCTCATTGGTCTTAATAATAAAAACCCGGAGTCAGATATAGGGATTAATGCTGAAGATCAGAGAAGCATAGCGGCCAGACACTAGAGAGTTCTTCTAATTCTACCAGTGCTGAGATTGAAGGGGCGATCCTGTCCCCAGGGTGTCTCCTCAGACTTTGTCCTCTGACTGTAGGGCGATCCTCGGACTGCAACTGTTTCCTGTCTCCTTCCACTTACATTCCTCTCTCCGCCCAGCCATACCACTCCCGTCTCCATCTCCCTAGCGCTGGGGTTAAAGGTGTGTGACACCACTGCCTGGCCTCTAGTGGCTTAGCTCAGCACTCTGATCTTCAGGCAGGCTTTATTTGTTAAAACACAACAAAATATCACTACAGAGTACAGTTCAACATCAGAGTTCATCACTGAGGGAAGTCAGAACAGGAACCTGGAGGCAGAAGCTAATGTAGAGGCACTGGAGGAATTCTGCTTATTGGCTTGCTATCTTATATACGCCAGGGCCACCTGCCTAGCTGTGTCACTGTGCCCATTGGACTGGATCTACCTATGTCAATCACTAATCAAGAAAATTCCTGATAGAATTGCCTATAGGCCAATCTTATGGAGGAATTTCCTTAATTAATATTCCCTCTTCCTTTGCATAACTGGGGCAGACTGAGGGGTCACTGGCAGTGGCACCAGCATTTATCCCTGCTGCATGTACTGGCTTTTTGGGATCCTATTCTCTTTGGACGTATACCTTGCTCAGCCTAGATATAGTAGCGAGGGCCTTGACCTTCCACAAGGCAATGTGCCTTACTCTCTTAGATGGGGGTGGAGTGGGAGGGTGTGTGGAGGGAATGAGAGGAGAGGAGGGAGTGGGAACTTGGATTGCTATTTTTTTTGTTTTGTTTTGTTTTTGGCTTTTTGTTTTTGGTTTTTCGAGACAGGGTTTCTCTGTGGTTTTGGAGCCTGTCCTGGAACTAGCTCTTGTAGACCAGGCTGGTCTCGAACTCACAGAGATCCGCCTGCCTCTGCCTCCCAAGTGCTGGGATTAAAGGCGTGCGCCACCATTGCCCGGTGGATTGATATTTTTAAAAAAAAATCTAATAAATTAAAAAAATTCCCTCTTCCTACATATGTTTAGGTTTATGTCATGTTGACAAAAAATTAACCAGTAAAATTATTGAAGTCCTCTGTGAAGTCAGAAACTAGCTTTTACTTAACATTACTATTTGTAGTTACTATTTTCCTTTACTTAACTAAGAAGCAGTTCCTATACTTACTGTAAGTTTTGAATTGGTATGTGTGTCTGTTTTGAAATAGTGTCTCATACTATAACCTCAGGTGGTCTAGAGTTTGCTTGTCAGCCTTGAACTCATGGTAGTTCTCCTGTTTCAGCCTTTAAAGTGTTGGGATTAGAGACGTGAGCTACTAGCCTGAATATTTACTTGATTTTGGTTCATTTAAATATTGTAGGCAAAGACTTTTTGGTTCATTTGGTTATGTCAGAGAACCTCAATCTCCACTGAAGACCTGATAGAGCAGAGACTGCAGTTCTTATTTTGCTTTCTTAGTCATTTTAAAGCATGACAGAATATAAACAAGATCTGCTGGTTAAAATTTTAATGTGATTTAAAAAGTAATGATGGTATCTGGGTATGGTGGCATGTACCTTTAATCCCAGCACCGGAAGGCAGAGGCATGAAGCTCTCTGTGAGTTTCAGGTCATCAAGGACTAGATAGTGAGATCATGTCTCCGTCTCCCTTTTTCTGACTCTCCCTCTGACACACACATGCTCGCACATGCACACTTGAAGTGAGGTAGACCTGCCGTGCAATTTTGGGCAGGACACTATGTTGTCTTGTCCTCAGGTCACTACTCTTTTAAGTAGAATAGTAAATGCACCTTACACACTTGCTTTTAGGAATATATCTAATAGAAAAATATGCCTTTAACAGGCACTTAGTATGTGATAGTTGTATGAATTTAGTATGTATGCACTAACTATTCTCTTTGCTAGGACAGTTCTTTATGGTGTCTATTAGATTAGATTATGACTTTAGGGTGCTTGAATAGCTTTCTTACTCTTCCTGTCCATACCATTCTTATTTTCTTAGTATTGATGTTGTGGCTAGTGTTGTTAATTATGGTATTATTACTGTCAAACAATTTTATTATGTTTATATAATTTGATAGTTATATGGATGGTTAGATACATTGTTTATGAACACTAAAGGTATGTAAAATTAGGACACCTCACTGTGAGATTTTGTTTTTGTGTGGACACAAATCTTTTCACTTATTCCAGTGAAGATGTTTTATAATAGTGAAGAGAGTCTATGAAACCATATCTTTTTTTATTGTTTTGCTATTTTTTTGAATTTTTTTATTACTTAAAAAAATACCAATCCAAATTCCCACTTCCTCCCCTCCTCCCAGTTCCCTCCCTCTCCCTCCACAGACCCTCCCATCCCACCCCTCCAACCCTAAGGGAGTGCCATGCACCCCACCCTGTGGAAAGTCTAAGGCCCTCCCTACTGCATCTAGGTTGAGCAAGGTTTACAGCCAAAGAGAATAGGATCCCATGAAGCCGGTACATGCAGTAGAGACACATCCCAGTGTCACTATCAGTGGCCCTCAGTCTGCCCCAGCTGTCAACCCCCTTCAGGGGGCTTGGTTGTTCCCATGCTCGTTCACTCCCAGTCCAGTTGGAGTTGGTGAGCTCCCATTAGCTCAGGCAAACTGTCTCAGTGGATGAACCCCTCATGGTCTTGAATTCCTTGCTCATACTCTCACTCCCTCCACTCTTCAACTGGATCTTGGGAGCTCAGTCCAGTGCTCTGATGTGGGTCATTGCCTCTATTCCCATCTGTTGTTGGACAAAGGTTCTATGGTGATATTTAAGATAATCATCAGTCTGACTACAGGGTAAGGCCAGTTCAGACACCCTCTCCTCTATTGCTTAGGGTCTTAGCTGGGGTCACCCCTGAGGGTTCTTGGGCATTTTTCTAGGGCTAGGTTTTTTGCTAACTCCATAATGGCTCCCTCAATCAAGATATCTCTTTCCTTGCTCTCATATCTGTCCTTCCTCCATCTCGACTATCCCATTTCCTCAAGTTCTTCTCAACCCCCCTTCTCCCCTACTTTCTACTTCCTGCCCCCCTGTTCCCAAATTTTTGTCTGATTCCAATTTCCAGGTAGGTCTATACATGTTTTTCATTGGGTTCAAGTTATTACTTAGTGAAACCATGTCTTGAAGAATAGTCAGTGACAAATATTTACTTTTTTTTTTTTTTTGGTTTTTTGAGACAGGGTTTCTTTATATAGACTTGGCCTGTTCTAGAACTCTCTCTATAGACCAGACTGGCCTCAAACTCAGAGATCTACCTGTCTCTACTTCCTAAGTGCTAAGATTAAAGGCATGCACTGCCACCACCACCACCTTTGGGCTGTATTTACTATTTCTTAAGATAAAAGATTTCAGATTTTTTTCTTCTAATTTAGGAGCCTTCTTTTGAGTTAATGGTAAATGTCTTTAACAAAAAATTGACTGGCTTGCCATTTGACTTAGAGAAGGTTGTATCCAAGGTACCTGGCTTTATTATATAATTTCCCTAGTTGATGTTTGGGAGGCAGAGTCACTTCTCCATCTAGGCTGCTTGCAGTGATGCTGGCTGCTGTAAAGGCTCTACCACCTTGGCCATGAAATAGAGCTTACTTTTCAGTCGCTGTTGTGATGTTTGTGCTGAAGCCTCCAGAGAGTGGTAGAGAGAGAGAGACAGAGACAGACAGAGAGAGACAGACAGAGAGAGACAGACAGAGAGAGGGGGGGAAAGAGGGAGGGAAGGAAGAAGGAAGGGAGGGAGAGAGAAGGTAGGCAAGGCCCATTTTTTAAAAGGGAATACAATGAATGTGCCCGGGGAGTGCCCTTAGTGACTGCAGCTGAAGATGTATCCTGTCAGTGCCCTAAGGGCAGGGTCAGTACAGATGCCTGAATGCTAACACCAGTAAGCTGTCATCTAGAAGTACGGTTCTGTGTGACACAGGAGTAAGCTTTATGTCTTCTCTCTTTGTGAAAGTACAGGAGGCACTTTCTGTGGATGCTGTTGCTGAGAAGATGACTCTGGGTATGAGGAAGGGCAGCTACACTTCCAGCTGTGACTTTCTTTACTGTGCACAGTAAAGTACGTGCTCACTCCAGAATGAGTAAGAATACCAAAACGTACAAAGCAGGAAATGACGTCGACTCTCTTGTAGTACATATACACACCATGTGTTTATAGCACATGTAGCTTGGATCTTTTCAAGCACTGAATTTGTGCTGATTATTTTTCTGCTCATCATGTTTTTTGAAAACATTTTTAGTGCCTGTACAAGAGCTCTGTGCATATTCATCAAGCAGCCTTCAGAGTTACCTTGTAGCTTTCTGGAGTGAGAGCACTTATTCTCCAGTGACTTCTGACGGATGTGAGATGAGGGCTGCATGCTCCCGGGGACCAGCAGCTTTCTATGCTGTGGCCCCGCCCTTTATTGTCTCGTGTTGGGTACCCAGGGGACTTTCACAGTGACTTTTGAGTTTCTCATAATTTATGTAGATAATTAGGATAAGAAATTATTAGGCTAATAAATATCATTGCCAAATTATTTTCTGGAAATATTTGCTTATCCCTTCTGAGAGATGGCGTAGGTGCCTTTGTTTCTAACATAAATCCAGCAGAATCAAATACTGATATCTTTGTTGCCAAAGATATGACTGAAAAGTAGTTCATGATTATCAGTAGAAAAATTCATGATCTTTCAATTTTAGTTTGTCTACAGACATCTACTACATACATAAGTTGTCATGTTCTTTCCCTTTTCTGTTTTTTATATTGAAGTATGTGATTTTTTACATGTAAAAATAAACCTCTATAAATGTTTCTATACTTGCTATTTTGATTTTGTATGCTCTTTGGGGTTCTAGAGTTTTTATATTTTTGTGCTGCCTGGTCTTTTTCTTCTTTTGTTTTCTCTAATTGTTTTTTTTTTTTTTGTGTGTGTGTGTTTGTGTGTGTAAAAGATCCCCTCTCACCATGGATGTTAGCAAACATTGACTTTTTCTTGTCAGCAGTGTGTTTGCACTTGACTGTTTACTCCATTTGGAGTTCACAGAGTGGGTTTGTCCTCACCCTCCAAGCTCACTGTCCTAGCACCACCAGTTCACTAGCCCCTCTAGTGACTTTAATGATATCTTTTTATTTTGGAGGTCATCATCCCATGAGAGTCTCTTTCTTGGCTTGGAGTCAGCTAGACCTGGCTTTGAATTTCAGCTCTGTGTTTTACTATTAGTAACCCTGAGCAAATTGTTTAAGCTTTTCAAGTCTTAGCGTTTTATCTGAAGAATGATCAGAACAAGAACTAGTTGGTTGCGTTTTTATATGTGGAGAGTGGAATGTATACAGAGTATAAAGTACCTGTTTTGTTTAATGCCTGCTTCAGAGCCGCTGTTATCTACAACCACTCCCTATCCTTTTGGGTAGCACGTCTTTTGTTTTTGTTTTGTTTTGTTTTGTTTTCGAGACAGGGTTTCTCTGTAACTTTGGAGCCTGTCCTGGAAGTAGCTCTTGTAGACCAGGCTGGTCTTGAACTCACAGAGATCTGCCTGCCTCCTGAGTGCTGGGATTAAAGGCGTGCACTACCACACCCGACTCTATCATGGCTTCTTTATCCTCTTGATAAAGTTAATACCTCCTCTGTCCAGGGAGCATTTTTGTGGCGTACAAACATCTTACTTTTCCTTTCTGTCTGGAGAGGGCTGTAGAGCTAGAGCCGCCTACACACCTGTAGGAATTGTAAGAGCTTAGGCTAGATGAGACCCAGACCCCTTCTCTGTCAGCTGAGAACAGTGTTCACAGATCGGAGGAAACCTTGAGTATTTGGGCTACTTCTAAATGAAATTACTTGTTCTCTTAGGACCAGCTTATGCTGGATCACAATACATCATTTCTATTTAATGATACAGTACTTTTGCACATGCCTAGTTTTTTGGATTAGGGGTATCGTAAGATACTCTCTTATGATAGGCAGCTGGATGACCTATCACAGCCCCAAGATCAAGCACTTAGTCTTTGTGAAAGTCCAGTATTGGGCCAAGAGCTTTTTCTCAAAAGGCAAGTAGTTATTCAAAGAGGGCAACCTCCACTGTGATTCTTTGAGTTAGCATGCCGTATATTTTAAGCTGGAACAGAGGAGGCAGAGGTGACAAAGTGGCATCATTGATATAACTAAAAATAGAAATCAAAGGAAAAATGGAAGGATCCATTTGTAGTGTTTACTCTTTGTATTTGTACACTGTTAACAAGTTAGTGGAAAGATACAGAACTTCAGTTCTACATGTGACTAAGCAGTGGTACAGCATAGGACATGTCCTGGAACTAGACAGAGGCAGTGGCTGCACAACATTTGGAATACGCCATATACCACTGATAACCCTACTTCAGAATGACTACTTTTCTGCAGTTTAAAATTAAAGCCAATAATGGTAACTTTTTAAAAGAGAATGATAGGATTAATGTCTAGTCTTAAAATCTAGAAATAATTCCCCAATGTTGGAAGTATTTTTCTCCAGGGGTACTCAGTGTCTACTTGACTTTCATTTACTGGGGCAGAGATACACATTGATAACTGAGTGTGAAGTTGTTATAATGAGCCTCAGTGATCTGGCTGGTCTCTGTGAATACTGCAATTTATTTTGACTTATCAGGAGCAGCAAGCTGGGGATATCATGAATAAACAGTGCAAAACCCATCTTTTCTCCAAAATCTATTTGTAAACTCCACAGAAGGTCAAACAATATTTTAGGTTATTAGCAATCAAACTTAAACAGAAGATATATTTGCTTATGAATATTTATTAAAAGATAAACCTTAAATTTTATTGCACCATTGTTAAATGCTCTAATAATTTATTAGTGAATTGACACAGATAGTTTAGTTTGTTGTGACAGTTTGTTTTAGTACAGTGGCTAGACACTGAGATACTGTTTATCATATTGAAAACCAGTCTTGGTTTTTGGGTAGGAAAATGACTTAAATTAAGTTTCCTGGATCCAAACTGGTTTGGTTTGTAGTCAGTCCATTATGGATGAGGATACCAATGAAAACATCTTGTTAGATAAAGAGGTTGAGAAAAAGGATAGTTACGATCAGGTGTACCCCGCCTCACCTTGTTTATTTTGTAGTACAAAGGTTCAAACCCAGGGCCTTTGCGCATTATTTTTCTTGCAAGTCTATCAGATTAGCAGCCGCTCTGACCCTGAGATTCTCTCAACGTGAGTTGAATATTGTATTTTGGAACTATTTTGTGATTCCAGCAGGTGGCGGTAGAAGATAAGGAACCTTATGGTGATCTGGCAATTTGGTCTTGTGTTTGAAACTGAATGTTCTGGGACTGTTGCCTCCAGCTGAAACCTCTTCTAGAGGTGGGCACTGGCTGCTACCTTCAGTAGCGTGCTATGGATGCTCACTTTGACAAACCACCTTTCTTAAGTTATGCATTCTATAATTGAAGTTTTTAATTCTAGCGTTTGAAGCAGAGAAGTTTAACAATTTTTATTTTATAAATTAATATGAATATATGCAATAAAATATGTGCAATGTTGGTAACAATAATTTTCAATTATATCAAAATTGTAGAATGCTTTTTAAGGGAAAGACTGTAAATTGATTGAGCTTTGAAAAGCTTGTAAGCCACTTTACAATGTGTATTGAATACCCATATTTTTCCCCCAGAAAGTACTAGCCTTGTGCTCAGGGTCCTCCTTGCCGCCACCTTCCAAGTCCTGTGATTGCCCGTGAGCCACCACTCCTGGCTTTAGGTACACTTGCTATTTTTGTATATTAGACAAACCTCTAATGGTGAGTTTAGACTTTCCTATATGTCTGGTATTTTGTAATTATGTTGCCATAATTCAGTTCATTTTTATTTCTTTTGCCTAATAATGTTAATTAAAAATACATGACAAAGACATCTTATTTTGTCAGTTGATATGTGTAACTGTGTGATAATCCTCTGTAATTTTTTTCACTTGCCCAGAAGGCACTTTTATTTTTTTGCCATGGGGTTTCACCACATAGGCCTGTCTGGCTGACCTGAACTTGCTGCATAGCCCATGCTGACCTCAGACTTCTGATGAGCCTCTGGTTTCTACCTCTCTGACCCTCGGATTACAAGCATGTACCACCACTCCTGACTCTTTTACATTGTTTTTAGAGATTAGGTGTTCATACTCATGCAGCACATACTTCATTGACCAAGCTAGATCCCTAGCCCTATCTTAGTTTAAGTGAGTGAATTGGTTAGAGTTATTATTGTTATTGTTTTTGATTTGAGTTTTTGCCTTTTGGCCTGTATAGAAGAATTTGGATTTGCTTTTCTGGAAATATGTATGTATATAGATTAATAATAAGAATAAAAAGCCTCTTTTGTGCTACAGATTTTTCTGTTTATGAAAATATAGTAGACATTAGCATTCACAAACCTATATTTGGTAGTTTTTCTGAGGCTGATGTTTGAATAGTGTGGACAGTGTAGCTAGCAGCAGAGAGCCTGGACTGGGTCTCCACCTCAGTTTATCTTTGTTTTCATTATCTTTTAATGCATTGTATGGGGAAGCTTCTGTGATACAGGGATATGGAGATTTAGGCATGTCACAAAGGTATTTAAATATACACCTCATAAATTTTAGAGGACTTCTGTGCCTCTTATAGATTTATGCAGAAGGTAGAAAGGAAGAAAAGCCTATCAATCTGCTATATTTGTGTTGTTAATAACTTGTGTATCTCTTGGCAATTATTTTTTATGCTTAGTTTAAAATACTTATTTGTTTTTGTACATGTTTGTATGTATGTGTGGGTGTATATGTGTGTTAGGTGTATGGTGTGTTGTGTATGCACCACACATAGGTGAGAGCCAGAGCAGGACACCGGCTGTCTTCCTTTATCATCTTCCACCTTATTTCCTTGAGACAGGGTTTCTCCCTGAACTGGAAGTGCAACTGTTTCAGTGGGGCTGGCTGGGCAGGAAGCTCTTGGGATGCTCTGTCTCTGTGCCCCACTGCTGGGTTCCAGGCCGGCAAAACCATGCTGGCTTCTTGTGTGGGTGCTCGGGTTCAAACTCAGGTCCTCATTCTTACACACCAAATCAGTCCTCCGTCCCACTTAGTTCTCTGTCACTATCATTTTAATGTATTTTTTAATGTCATAGTGGATAGTTTTTTAAAAAATAGTGTAAGCCTTTTTGAGTAAAATTAATGAAATGGTAAGGAACGAGTTGAACTAGTTTTAGCTGTAATTCACACCATTTTCTTGTCCCTACTTTGTCTGAGTGCTGGTACATTAGAAATTCTCATTTTTTAAACTTTTGTTTAAAAATTTGGGTGTTGTTTCTCTTTTATTCTTGCTAAGAGCCAGAGTTGTAACCCATTTAACAGGAGAAAGCCCAGTGACAGAGTTGAAGACCTTTCAAGGTCATGACAGCTGAGTGGTCCGAACTCTGGTTGTCAGATGTAAGGTGCTCCTGATTCAGGTAGCTGCTGTAAAGACTGGTGAGCTCCTTTAAATCACAGCTCGGCTGAATGCCTTATTTTTGGTCAAGACAGTATAGTGCACTAGGTACACAGATTTATCTAATGTGTTGTGTTCTTAAAATTGAATTGAAAAGTTTTTTGGTGTGTATGTGTGTGCTGTATGTTTGTGTAGGTGCTCTGTGTGCATTTGTATCCTTGTGGAGGCCAGGGGTCAATCTCAGGTGTTATTTTACTCATGAACTATCCACTTTTTAAAGACAGAGTCTTCAATTGGCTTGCATATCATCAGTTAGCTTTGGCTGGTTGCTGGCCAGCAAGCCTGGGGATCCACTCATCTCCACCCCTCCAGCTCTGGGTTTGCAAGTGTATTTCATACCACCTGGATTTCCACATGGGTGCTAGGGATTGAGCTCAGGTCCTCATGCTCGCAGAACAAACATTTTACCAAGTGAGCTCTTTCTCCAACTTTTTGAAATTAAAATTTTAAAAATTTTCCTGTAGTTTAGAGGTGTTTTAGGGAGGTTTGTGTATGTGTGTGTGCTTGTACATATATACCTGAAAAGATAACTGTAATATTGCTTTTTCCTATTTAATTGGCTTAATGATCATGGGCTCAGTTAAGCACTTTGCTTTATGCCAATAGACAGAATTAATGGACTAATCGTTCAGTATGTCCTGAATAAAATATTATGAACCTGATATGTTCTTTGGTAGGTAAAAATAATGAAATTAAGTTTATGATGCCCTTGTCATCCACGGCAGTAAGTTTGAGATGGCACAGAGCAGTGGAGCGAGAGGGAGACTGCAGTCCAGCTCCAGGTGTGCCATTATGACCTCGAGAACTTGTGTGTGAGGGGGATTCATTGACATTCTTCGAACAAAAAATAAATTTGCTTTTGAGTGAGATAATTTTATTCTCCAAATTTCTGTTTCTGTGCTATTTTTGGAGTTAATGTAAGTATTTTACTTTTAGATTCTCACAAGTGGTTTATCTATTTTGTGTAAGGATTTTATTGAGGCAGTGATCTTTAGAAACAGATAAGCCTTCCTTTCAGTTTAAAGCATTTCTTTGTCTTGAGAAAATAGAAAACATCAATCTTTTCTAAGCGGTCTTTCCCAAGAATGAATACCAGTAGTAGGCATTGGACAGTGTCATAAGACCCTGTCCCAAGGGAGCCTTTGCACCCATTTGTTGTTATGTCTAAGATATTCTAGATCCCTGTGTTTTCTCACAGGGACTATAGCTTCTCCAAAGCTCTGCCTTCAGATGTCATTACACTAGGGACTAGGCTTACAGTTTGTGAGTTTGGTTGTATTTTGTTCATGATAATGCTAAAAGGCTAATCCTTCCTCTCATTAACCTATAGATTCAACACAATGCCAGTCAAAATCCCAGTAAGTATTTTGGGTGGCAGATGGTTTGAAAGAAAATGGTTGCCAAAGGGAGAAAGTGCGTCACTGTGAGGGCAGGCTCTGAGGTATTTTTTGCTCACTTACTTCATGCGACAATCATTCGACTTCCTGTTGCCTGCAAGATGTAGGACTCTCAGCTTCAGCACCACATCTGCCTGCATGCCTTTGTGCTGCCCACCGTGGTGATAATGGACTGAACCTCTGAACCTGTAAGCCTACCACCCCAACTAAATGTTTGCTTTGTAAGAGTTGCCGTGGTCATGGTGTCTCTACGGCAGTAGGAACCATAGCTAAGGCAGATGGAAACTGATACTCTGATTTAAAGTTTAGCTGAGAATTCAGTGAATTTTCAATGGCTAGAACAACATTGGAGGACTTCCTACTTCAGGATGGTTTTCAGTCTGTGATGATCAAGACAGCAGCATAAATACGGGGCAGTGGTCAACCCAGCAGGGTACCGAGTCCAAGGGCACATACACATGTATTGCTGATTGACTTTTGACAAAGATACAGAGATACAATTTAGTAGGTAAAGGATGTTTTTAACAAATAGAATTGGAACAGTTGGATAATCACAGACAAATTTGACCTTTAGTTGATACCTGGCTCCACATAAAAAGGTATCTTGAAGGACCATAAACTTAACTGTAAATTGTAAAACCACAACAATTTCAGAAGCAAACAGGAAAATCTCCGTGACTCTGGGCTGCACCACTGTTTCTCAGGTAAGATCAAGATCAAGAAAATGTTCATAAATTTGGCCTTTTAAATTTGGTAAACTGTTCTTTGATTTGAAAAACAACCCATGGACTGGGAGAGAGCACCTGCAGATCTGATACCTGTTAAAGGATTTGTTTTCAGGGAATGTGAAGAATTTTCCTTTGCTGGTGGGATGAAAAACACAACCAGTTTGGGAAATATTTTGTCAGTCTCCTGAAATGTCAAACACGCAGCTCCCATCCTCTGCCATCCGCTGCTGTACACTCACCCAAAGTGAAAGCCTGTGTCCACTACAAAGTTTGGACATGCAGTTTTGTAAGAACCACAAGGTGGGAGCAGCTCAGATTATGCCTACAGGTGGGGTAATTCAGTAAGGGTTTGCTGTAGCCTCTGCTATGGGCACAGATCACAGTGACAGAAACCAGACCAAAGAACAAAAACTACAGGGTTCATTTACACAAAAATTGTAAAAAACCCATTTTTTTTTCGTATAGAACCAGTGGTTGGCTGTTGGATGGGGGAGTGTGATGATAAAGAGAGGGCAGAAGACACAGATTCTGTAAGGGTTTGTGGAAGTGCCTGGGCGGTAGGTGTGCTCATTATCTGTTATGGGTATAGAGTTAACACTTGCCAGTCAAGCTGTCCACTTTGTGTATTAGTCAGATTGATGTGGCCGTAATAACATCTGGGGTTGGTGTTTTGGATAGAAGTGTTTGCTTTATTGTTCTGGCAGTTTAGGAATATGGGTCTCCTCATGAGGGTCCTGTTTGTGACTCTCACCCACCGGAGAAGGAGTTGGCTATGTGCAGAACCTAAAATGCTAATGGAGTGGCCTCTTCTTACAGTGACTTTTTGAGGAACAAGGATGCAATCCCATGAGAAAAGTGTTAGTCCCTTCATATTGCTCTCTGGACTCTAATTGTCTTCCAGGAGGCCTGTCTCTTACAGGCTTCCCAGACTTCGGCATGTGGGGAGGCACATTCAAACTGCACCTGAACCAGAGCACTGTGTATGCGTTATTGCTCAGTGGGGCTGTTAAGATAAACATGTTTTACTTTTTGTACACATTGTGGTTTTCTTCATTTTACATTGACAATTAAAATTTAACTCTAAGGATGGAGTTGGGGACTCAAATGATGGAGAGCAATATGATGTATTACAGAGCTTAAATGTGGAAATTTCTCATTATAAAAAGCATGGGGGCCGGGCGGTGGTGGTGCACGCCTTTAATCCCAGCACTTGGGAGGCAGAGGCAGGCAGATCTCTGTGAGTTCGAGACCAGCCTGGTCTACAAGAGCTAGTTCCAGGACAGGCTCCAAAACCACAGAGAAACCCTGTCTCGAAAAAAACCAAAAAAAAAAAAAAAAAAAAAAGCATGGGATAAAACCGGACTCTCTGAACATGGCGGACAATGAGAGCTGATGAGAGGCCAAGGACAATGGCACGGGGTTTTGATCCTACTTCATGTTCTGGCTTTGTGGGAGCCTAGCCAGTTTGGATGTTCACCTTCCTAGACCTGGATGGAGGGGGGAGGACCTTGGACTTTCCACAGGGCAGGGAACCCTGACTGCTCTTCGGACTAGAGAGGGAGGAGAAGAGGAGTGGGGGGAGGGGGAGAGGGGCGGGAGGAGGGGGAGGGAAATGGGAGGCGGAGAGGAGGCGGAAAATTTTTTTTCAAAAAAAAAAGAAGATAAATAAATGAAAGTGGATTACACAGATATAAGTTAATTGATATTAAAGATATCTAGTTGCATATTATTCAAACACATTTATAAGAAATATCATCATTAAATTGTGTTACCTTCAACATATCTTAATAAAACGTAATTTCTTCTTCTTCAAAAAAAATTGCAGATATGGAGCTGGAGAGACAGCTCAATGGTTAGTAGCACTTGCTACCCTGTCAGAGGATCCAGGTTTGACTCCCAGCATCTGCATGGTGTCTCACAACCAAGTACTCAGGGACCCACATCTTCTTTTGGCCTCTGAGGGCTCCTGCATATATATGGTACACATATACAGGTTCACACATATGTACATAAATAAGAACAATTGCAGATATGTGGAATTAATATGAGTAGTTTAGGAAATTGAATTTATTTTACCCAGAGGTATCTCAACAAATCAGGAAGTGCACTGTAGCTATTTTCTGGCTTTGGATCTCTTCAGAACTGGTTTTTCTTTTTTTTTTTTTTTTGGTTTCACAATTTTTAAAAAATGAGCTATTGCAGGGCGATGGTGGCGCATGCCTTTAATCCCAGCACTCGGGAGGCAGAGGCAGGCGGATCTCTGTGAGTTCGAGATCAGCCTGGTCTACAGAGTAGTTCCAGGACAGGCTCCAAAGCCACAGTGAAACCCTGTCTCGAAACAACAACAACAACAAAAAAAAAAACCAAAAAAAAAAAACCAAAAAAAAGCTATTACCAATTTTAAAATTTAAACACTTAGAAAATGTTATAACTGTCTGTGCACCATTGGTACCCACGGAGGCGGGTACCAGTGGAAGCCAGAAGAGGGTCATTGGATCCCCTGGAACTGGAGTTACAGATGGTTATGAGCCACCATGTGTGTGATAGGTATTGAACCTGGATTCTCTGAAAGAACAGCAAGTGCTCTTAACTGCTGAGCCATCTTTCCAGCCCTGATCTGGCATTTCCGAACCTGACGTTGATTGTAGAACAGGAGCCCTGGTTGAAGGATTAGGTGCTACCCCATGTTGCTACAGTGGGTTCTTAACAGATACAGGGGGTTTCTTTTTTAAAAAATAGTTTCTGAAAGGGCTGTGTGCCATCTAATTGTGTAGAAACTGTTTCCTCTAATTTGACTATAGTCCTTGGCATATGACATCCTCTGTAACACAAGTTATTTAAAATTGCTGTTTCTCTGTTTTCCACTATACTGAAAGCTACATATCAACACTAGACATGTTTCAAGGATGTAACAATTTATATAATAGGAATTCTGATTATTGCCCTTCCTCATATATCTGGAGAGCCTTAAAGAAAATAATGTTGAACAGCCAAAATAGGGACCGGACACCACACACAAAAGTTTGTGGACTGAACCTGAGAGCACAGCTTTGATTCAGGCTTATTTATTCTTCCTTCAGATACAGTTCCTGAAAAACTGTGCCTTGAACCCTTTACTCAGAGCAGGGTAGTGGTGGAGAAACTGGTAGACACATGCAGATTGCTAGTAATGAAAGCCAGGAGTTGATACACCTCGGTGGGGTGAGGGGAAAAGAAATAGGAAAGGAAAAGGCAGATAGTGGTGAACGTAGCATGCTAGGAGCTAAGAGTTCTGCAAATTAGTTGCCTCTGGGGAAGTGATGGTTAGTAAAAGCAGAAAAGCATGAAGTACTTGTTCTTGGAGGCGTTGGTCCAGCTGTCAGCCCTGCCTTATTTCATTAATGCTAATGATGGCCATGCATATATCATTAGAGCTCCAGGTGACAAACCTGGAACCTAGCAAGGTTGCTACAGTCAAGTCTGCGATTTAGAATTTAGGAGTATGCATTTAGTTCTCCCTCATTCCACTTACCCTTCTGTTGATTATAGTTAGTGCTCATCATAAAGAAAAGAATAAAGCTTTTTTTCTTTTTTTAAGTAATTTCCCTGAAGTTATCCATGTTGGCCCTGAGCTTGTGGTCCCTAGTAGTTTTCATGGTTGGCCTCCCTAGTATATGGAGCTAGAGGTGTGCGTGTTTGGCCTTAACTTTTTTTCATTTTAAGGGTCAGTACACATAAAAGTATTTTAAAGCAATTTTTGCTTTATAAAGTTCAAATTTCCACTAAAAGATGTTAAGATAGGAACTGAGGGTGTAGTTCTATTGGTAGAGTGCTTGCTTGATATGCTGAGACCCTGGGTTCAAGTCCCAGCACCATTAACCAGGTGTGGTGGTGCTTGCCTTTAATTCCAGCACTCAGGAGGTGGAGGCAAGAGGATCAAGAACTGTCTTAGGCTACAAAGAAGAATTCAAGGCCATCTTGGGATACATGTGATGTGGTCTCAGAAAAGTAAAAGATATTAAGACATTGATTTCTAACTATTTTTGGCCTTGAAAAGATTAAATATGTATTATATGTACATTAAATCTAGATTTCTGGATAAGAAACTATGAATTGATGTTATTAATTATCTACTAAAATAAATGATAACTGATACAAGTGTTCAGGAGTTTAACTCCTTATGTTCTACACTCTCCCAGGAGCAGGGTGACTGTGTACACACGTCAACTCATGCCATAGCAGTGGGGAGTTTGAATTGATACTTTTAATTGCATGCAGTGCTCTGAATGCATTGGTATAACTTTTAACTTTGACTCAATTTTAAAGATTACAGCCATCATTTTGAAGATCAATTTTAAATTTTAGTGTTTTTCTTGTAAAAAAAAAATAGATGTTGGGCCAAATACTGTCAATGACAGACCTAAGAGTGTCACTTTCTGAATGTACTTATTCTCACTGTTATTGTGGCATAACATGGACAAAAGGAAAATGGCTCTGTGAGCTTGCCCACCTGGCTCACATTTTCTTTCCCACTTGGAATTGTTTTTAGAACTCCTGTGATGTGTTTTTCGGGATTCCAGGTAGTCTGCCTTGATACTCACATGCTCTGCAGCTTGGCAAGTGCTGGCCTCCACTGCAGTGTTGTGGGTCAGCAGTGCTGCCTGGCCAGGCACTCCTGTGCCTAGAAATGAGTTCATAGAAGGTCTGTAAGGCCCTTAGAGCAGTGCTGGGCTTGTGGGGTCCAGGAAGTGCTTTCCCTTAGGCTGCTTGTGAAGTGAAATGCTTGGTGTGGGCTTGGTATCTGCTAAATGATCAGCAGATGCCAGTGGCTGTAATTTAAATATTCCAGTGCTGATGCGTTTAAAGATCTGTTTCTTTGGATCTCTGTGTATAAGAAATCTTTGGGTAATTTACTTGGAGAAGTGAGGAAAAAGTAGCTAGTTTCTATATTGTCTTTCCCCAGTAGGTACAAATCACAGATAAAAATGTTTAAAGTAAATGTATAATTATTTTTCTAGTTGCCAAGTTTAGATAGTCATTTCAAATAGGTATTGCTTTTTATTATTAAAATATAGGTCTTGATGAGCATCACAAGATTGGTGAACTTTGAAACGCCATGTCGATATCTAACCCAATTTTCTTTTTTTCTCTTATTGTCATCTTTATAGGTTTGTGGAATCTCGCGTCTTTATTTTCCAACCTTTGTTTGTTTGTGTTGATGCCCTTTGCCTTTTTCTTTCTGGAATCAGAAGGTTTTGCGGGCCTGAAAAAGGTAAGTAAATTGAGTTTTGATTAAATTTGTTAAATAACTAATTAAATATCACTCATATTAAACTAGAAGTTGATTTAAACAAGCAGTTGAATTACTAAATAACTGTGTTGACACATTGTTGTTAAATATTAAAACAATGCACAGTGAATTACTTGTGTACTCAGCAGGAAGTACATTTACGGTGCACATCCCCATGAAGGAGTGTCTCCTGTGAAATGATAGCCTGATATCAAAGCTGTTAGGCCTTTCTAGGCCTCATCTACTTTAGAACCGATAGGATACACTTAAAGTACATCTTTTTTTTTTAAATTGTTTTTTATTTTTATTTTATATGCATTAGCCTTTTGCCTGTATGTCTATCTGTGTGAGGGTGTCAGGTCTTGAAGTTACAGACAGTTGTTAGCTGCCATGAGGGTGCTGGGACTTGAACCTGGGTCCTCTGGAGGAGCAGTCAGTGCTCTTAACTGCGGAACCTTCTCTCCACCCCCTACGTCTTAATGTGAAAGCTATTCTACATCTCATATTTTCAGAATAGTAACACATTATAAAATCAAGCACTCGATAGTAGGTAGACCCTTGTAGTACTGAGAATGGCTCATCTTACATGAATATGGAAGACCTGGGAGTGAGCATATGGGGAAGCTTTTGGAGAACATTTGAAAGCATATTATGGCTTTATAGGGGGGATGACTGACTCTGACTTTGAATACAGAGTGTCCAGCCATAAACTTTGGAATATAATTTAGAAATATAATGAACAAATTTAAGTAAACATTTGAAAGAGTGAACTAGTATTAGAGTTGAGGTATCTTACACTTTTCTGATTTACTTCTATTCCTGTTGCAATATATGGAGTGAATTGTGCTTATCCATGTCATATACTTGACATGGGAAGTTGTAAACATCGTGGATTAATGCTTTTTATTTCACATAACTGTTTCCCCCTTTTTTCAGTATGTGTCATCTGTGCATGTGTGTGTGTTTGCATGTGTTTGAGCAGGTGTATGTACATGTAGAGGACAGAGATCAAAATTGGGTGTCTTTCTCATTTCCTTTCACCATAATTTTTTGAGACAGGAATTTCGAGGAATCTATGTTGACTGAGGTTTTTGTCCTGCCCAGTTTTCACAGTCATCAAGTCCCAAAGAAATCACACAGAGGTTTACATTAATTATAAACTGATTGGCCCATAGCTCAGGCTTCTTATTAACTCTTATAACTTATATTAGCCCATTATTCTTGTCTATATTAGCCACGTGGCTTGGTACCTTTTTTCGGCGAGGCAGCCACATCTTGCTATCTTGCTTCCTCTGTGGCTGGAACATGACTGAAGACTGCACTTCCCTCTTCCCAGAATTTTTGTTGCCCCGCTTCTACTTTCTTCCTGGTCACCCCACCTATACTTCCTGCCTGGCTACTGGCCAATCAGCATTTATTTAAAATATAAGTGACAGGGTATAGACCATTGTCCCACAGCAAATCTAGAACTAATCAATTTGGCTCAGCTAGTTGGCCAATGAGCTCCAAGGACCTGCCTGTCTCTGCCTCTCTAGCCCTGGAGTTACAGATAGACACCTCTATACCAGCTTTTACAACTAAGGTCTTCACGCTTATATGGCAGGTCCTTTACTGACTGAATCCCAGCCCCAGCCCCCTCACATAACTTTGCAAAGTATGGAATGCCTCGTGAATTTGTGTGCCATCCTTGCCCAGGGATATGCCCCTAACTGTGCTGTTTCAGTTTTAGTTATGCTGTCAGAGGAGCGTTGTTTATGTGGGGTCTTGCAAATGAGTGTGTTTAACACTTGATAGTCTGGGAGACACAGGGGAAGGACTACTGAGAGGCCAAGTGCTTTTGTGGACTGACCTTGTTACTTCAGACGTGAACATTCTGCAGCTGAAAGCCGTCACCTCACTTCTTGTTTAGCAAATGTATTGAGATGAAAATGGATTTGCTTTGCTATCAAGCTCCAAATTGAGAAAGCTGGCTTTTTTTAATGTTGTAATTATTTTCTATCCTAATGTGTTAAGATTGGCAATTAAAATTTTATGTTATAGGAAAGAATTACTTGGTTTTAATTTAGAAAGCTGCTATAGCTGGGTGTGGTGGCGCATGTGTTTAGTTCCATCACTTTGAGGCAGAGGCAGGTGGATCTCTGAGTTCTAGGCCAGCCTGGTCTACAGAGTGAGTTTCAGGACAGCCAGAGCTACAAAGAGAAACCCTGCCTTGAAAAAAACCAACCAACCAAATAAGCAAACAAACAAACAAACAAACAAAAAGAAAGAAAGCTGCTTTCCTATTTATAGTTTCTTGAGGGAATTATGCAAGGTCTTATCACAGATTTAGTTCAAATTCTTCTTGTATATAGCTAAAACTGAGGTCCAAAAATATTAAATACTATTAAATCATCTAAAGACCTCATGTATAAAATAGCAGTGATATGACATCTGACATTCCCAAAGTCCCACACTGGAAAGCACAAGGAGATGGCTAAGGGCAGAATGTGGAAAGGGAAGACACGAGGACCAAGAAATGCTGACAGCAGAGGAGCTGTGCTGTCAGGGTGTGTGAAGAAAGGGGAGGCTTCACCTGAAACCTGAGGCCAGACGGCTTCTAGAATAAGTGTAGAATATCCAGCCTTACAGAGTACTCTGGAAAATGGACAGCCTGAGGAGGAGGCTGCTGGAGACTCTTCAGATATCAGTTTTTGTGGAAGTTTGGAGCTAGAGCTTTTCCTAGATATCTGTCTGTTCATCAGAAATTTAGTAAGCAGCTCTAAGTATGAGTTACTGTGTCCTTAAAGGAGCTTGCTGGGGCTGCTCATGTAGAACTTAGACTCTGCACTCAAGGGACAGACAGTGGGGGGTAATCAGCAATGCACACAAATAAGCCATAGTTTGACATGTAGTGAGGAACTGTGGGACCCACTAATAGAAGTGGTGCCTTGATCTTGGGGCAAGCACAGAGGAGGAGGCCAGCTAGATGAGCTGAGTCTGGAGGATGAGCAGGGCTGGTAAGAATGACTTTCAAGACTTGTAGTCTTTTTGGTTTTGTACCTACCATTTCTTTAAAGTGTAGTGATAAGTCTGCATTTCAGTGTATCTCTTTTGTCGTCAAGGGAAGGAGTACCCTGGAACATGTGTGCCACTCAGTGCCAAGCACTGCTGGGGAGGGGGCCATGAGGCAGCAGTGCACAGGTGTGTAGGCATAGATGCATAGACTCACAAAACCACCTGCTGCTGTCTGCTGTCTGCTCAGTTCCTCCTCTTCCTAAACCAGCCTGTGTGCTAGCTATAACTAAGTGCAAGCAACAGGTTTAACTGTTGCTTTGCTGCTGCTCTTGTTTGGTGTTCCAGGAATATCTGCTCAGTTCACACTCCTTATGAAGATGTAGTTGTTAACTAGGTAGGTCATGACTTAAGGCAGCCTGTGATTTGGACAGTCCTTGCCTCTGCCCTGTCTGCACTTACCAGCCAGGAAAGGGACTCAGCTACATCTTGTGAGGCTTAATTAACAACAGTCTCTGGAATTAAGACCTGTTGGCAAAACCCAGAAACATCACCTCTTGTACTCCTCCTTAGACCAGTGGTTCTCAACTTTCCTAATGCTGTGACCCTTTAATATAGTTCCTCATTGTTGTGGTGATTCACAACCATAAATTATTTCCTTGCTACTTCATAACTGTAATTTTGTTACTGTTATGGCTTGTAATATAAATGTCTGTGTTTTCACATGGTCTTAGGTGACCCCTGTGAAAGACTTATTTGACCCCCAAAGGGGTCACAAACAACAGGTTAAGAACCACTGTCTTAGACCTCACATCAGCGAGAAGAACCACCTGAACAGGGATCCAAGAGATAAGCATGATGTCTCATATCCACATTTGCACAGATTTTGCTGTTAATTATTTTTATTTCTATTTTTTCTTTTTTAAAATTATTATTACAAATTTTCACCTCCTCCCCTCCTCCCATTCCCCCCATTCCCCCTCCCCCACTCTCTCCAGTCCAAAGAGCAGTCAGGGTTCCCTGTCCTGTGGAAAGTCCAAGGACCTCCCCCCTCCATCCAGGTCTAGGAAGGTGAGGATCCAAACAGACTAGGTTCCCACAAAGCCAGTACATGGAATAGAATCAAAACCCAGTGCCATTGTCCTTGGCTTCTCAGTCAGCACTCATTGTCAGCCACGTGCAGAGAGTCCGGTTTGATCACATGCTCCATCAGTCCCAGTCCAGCTGGCCTTGGTGAATTCCCATTAGATCAGCTCCACCATCACAGTGGGTGGGTGCATTCCTTGCAGTCCTGACTTTCTTGCTCATGTTCTCTGTCCTTCTACTCCTCATTTGGACCATTGGGCTCCAATGTGGGTCTCTGTCTCTATCTCCGTCCATCGCCAGATGAAGGTTCTATGGTGATATGCAAGATATTCATCAGAGTGGCTATAGTATAGGGCCATTTTAGGTGCCCCCTCCTCAGCTGCTCAAGGAACAAGCTGGGGACATCTCCTTGGACACCTGGGAACCCCTCTAGAGTCAAGTCTCTTGCCAACCCTCAAATGGCTCCTTTAATTAAGATATCTACTTCCCTGCTCCCATATCCACTCCTCCACCCCAACTGTCCCATTCCCCCAAGCTCTCCCCATCCTCCCCTTCTCACTTCTCTCTTCCCATCTCCCCTTCCTCCCGTACTCCCCACCCCCAAGCTCTCAATTTTTGCCTGGAAGTCTTGTATACTTCCAATATCCAGGAGGATAACTACATTTTTTTTTTCCTTTGGGTTCACCTTCTTAATTAGCTTCTCTAGGATCACCAACTATAGGCTCAATGTCCTTTGTTTATGGCTAGAATCCACTAATGAGTGAATACATACCATATTCATCTTTTTGGGTCTGGGTTACCTCGCTCAGGATAGTGTTCTCTATTTCCATCCATCTGCATGCAAAATTCAAGATGTCATTGTTTTTTACCGCTGAATAGTATTCTAATGCATATATATTCCACACTTTCTTTATCCATTCTTCCATTGAGGGGCATCTAGGTTGTTTCCAGGTTCTGGCTATTACAAATAATGCTGCTATGAACATAGTTGAACAAATGCTTTTGTAGTATGATAGGGCATCTCTTGGGTATATTCCTGTAGAGAGCCGTGTGGAGTCACACCTGATGGCTATGTGTAGAGAGCTGCGTGGAGTCGCACCTCATGGTGCTGGCTCCTGCCCTCCGTGATCCCGAAAGCGAGTGCTCTCTGTGATAATCAGTTCCTAATATCAACAGGCCTGACTTATCACGCAATGATTGTCAGCTGCTTGCATATGCGTGGACCTATGAGCAGTGCCCACCTGGCAATCCAGGATTGGTAGCCCATGCCTACTTAAGGGCTGGGAGAGGTTTGCCCTGGGAGAGAGGAAAGGAGAGAGAGGAAGAGAGAGAGAGTGTGAGAGGAAAAGAGAGAGAGTGAGTGAGTGAATGAGAGAGAGAAAGGGAGAGAGAGATATAATTGTAAAAAGGTCCTGCAGCAGGAAGAGCTCCGGGGTTGCGTGTCTTCCTTGCTGGCCGAGGGGGACCGCGACATATTCCCAAGAGTGGTATTGCTGGATCTTGGGGTAGGTTGATCCCGAATTTCCTGAGAAACCGCCACACTGATTTCCACAGTGAAAGAAATTGAAGAGGACACCAGAAAATGGAAAGACCTCCCATGCTCTTGGATGGGTAGGATCAACATAGTAAAGATGGCAATTCCACCAAAGGCAATCTATAAATTCAATGCAATCCCCATTTAAATCCCTACAAAATTCTTCACAGACCTTGAGAGAACAATAATCAACTTTATTTGGAAAAACAAAAAACCCAGGATAGTAAAAAAAATCTTATACAATAAAGGACCTTCTGGAGGCATTACTATTCCTAACTTCAAACTCTATTACAGAGCTACAGTAATGAAAACAGCTTGGTACTGGCATAAAAACAGAGAAGTCGACCAATGGAATTGAATAGAAGACCCGGATATTAACCCACAAACCTATGAACACCTGATTTTTGACAAAGGAACTAAAAGTATACAATGGAAGAAAGAAAGCATCTTCAACAAATGGTGCTGACAGAACTGGATATTTATAATTTTTCTATGGATGGCTAAAGAAATACTTGTCCTAAATACATATTTAACCATGTTTGTATCTCAAAACCCTTCAAGGGTCACTGTGCCTTTCCTCATCTTTGGTAGCACTGAAGTGTTGAATGTTTGAACAATGCAATTAGTTCTATCAAATAAGCTGATTTCTAGCCACAAGGGATTTAAAAAAAGAGACCAGCAGGTAGAGGCCAGCAGGTAGAGGCCAGCACAAAGATACCAGCGGAAGAAGGAGAGAACTGACTGCTGCAAGTTGTCCTTTGATCCCGACATGTGTCCTGTGGCACAGGTACCCCCTGACAAACAAGCAAATAGATAAATTCAATTAAAAATAAAGAGAGATGAAAGGCCCTGAAAGGACATGGCCAGCCCTCTAGACCTTCAATGTGCTGTTTTACTTAGTGATTTAATTAAGAGGCACGTCGTCTGTAAATGCACTCAGCTAATGAGTGTGCTTGTCGTAAGCAGTGACGCATTGTCAGGTGGTCTAGCGTTCCACATTATGCTCTACACTTTGAAGTAGAGAGAGTAGAAGCAAAGCAAGTCAGTTTTAGCATTAGTAGTCTCCCTTGACAAAAAGCTATTGGAAGGTAAGGTGTATTACAGAGCCTCGTAGAAATGTTTAGAAAGTTTTCAGATTAAGTGAACAATGCTATTTTAAAGTGCGTATGTATTTTTTTTTTCAGTTTTAAAATCAGTTACAGAAAAGCTACAAAGATTGTTGGCATTGTGCAATAAATGTCCCTGTAGTGTCTTGAAATCTAGTGTGACATTTGGCACAGGTCCTCAGTGTTTCTCAAACAGCATCCATCTTTATATATGAGGCTACATCAGAACAGTGAACTTCACTACAAGGCTGCTGTTCATGCTGTCATTGACCACAGTCATCAAAGTGTTTACAAAGCCGCTGATGAGTACATGCAGTCATGTATGGTCCTGTACAACCGTTTGCAGATTGACTTCATTGGGCATGTCTGTTTCTGACTGGTACTGGAGAGAGGGTAGAAGCTTTCTGAGTATGAATGTACCCAGTGATTTGAGTCATGACAAACTTACAGTCTGGCTAGTTCCATTTCCCTATCCCTGGTGGCCACCCTCTTGGGCTGTTTTACTGAGTGTACATCTGGTATATTCTCTAAATGGCACATGGCCCCCCATGCATCCATGGATTCCCCTGGGCAATTGATTTTAAAACAGCTCCTTGCATTTTGTGCAGAGATGCGGAAATTGGCCACTGGCTACAGGATGGATGCAGAGCTTGAGTTGAAAATCCAATGAAGCAGAATTCTTCACTTAGTTTTTAATTAAACAGCTGTGTTAATTCAAGCAGGACACTTTAGGCCTGGGGAGCTGGCCATATCCTCTAAGGGCTGTAAGTAGTCTTTCTTCTGTCTTCTTACACTGGGGTGAGTTGCTGTTTTATGAGGGCCATCTCCTCACTGTTTCTTTTATGAATTCTCAAGTCTGAGAGAACATAGTTTTAGTCTTTTCTTTTCTTTTCTTTTCTTTTCTTTTCTTTTCTTTTCTTTTCTTTTCTTTTCTTTTCTTTTCTTTTTGTAAGAAGCCTGCTTTTATCTGAGGGATCTAACTTCTTCCTGCAGTGACTGTTTTGCAGTCACTCACTTGCATTGCCTCTGGCATTGATTGGGTCACATGTGTTTGAACTGATTCTGTTCTTGGATCTTAATACAACTCTGATAGAATTGTCCATGTTGAATTTGTTTTGACCTCAGACATTCATTGGTATGAGAGAGTCATTGGGGTCTTAGGGATTGGAATTATCTTGGGGCAGACCACACTGCTGTGCTTTGGTCAGTGTGTTTTCTTCTTCTCCTGTTTAGAAAAGACAGCTTGGTTATTGGCAGTAACTCCAGGTGATGTTTTCTGGTTTATAATAAACTCCAGAGGTTAACACACTGACTAGTGTTGAAATGAGAGGAGTGTATCTGATTTATTTTGTATGTTACCATTATATTTTGAATTAAAACCTTATAAAGACAAAATTAACTTAAAGTGAGGAAAAGATCTCACCATAGGATTGTTCTGTAAGTATAATGTAAATATAATGACAGATTAATTCATAAGTCCAGGGCTTTTCTGGTAGCAGATTTATATTGCCCTTTAATGCCTATCTTTGATTAGAAGTCCTGGCATAAAACTTAACATAACGACAGCAACATCCTGACCAATTATCCAAACCATCCAGCCATCCTAGAGTGTCCAGAACCTCGCACATGATCTGTAGGATTAAGAGGTTAGCTCCTGTAACTTCAAACAAAGTGCTTTCATAATAAAAGTAAAACGCACAAAATCTGAGGTCACTTCCTCTCTTAATTAGTTGCACTGGCCAGGTGGAGGCGAAGCTCTCTGTGCTGAGCTCGGGCTGTCCATAAAGCCAAGCAACATGACAGCACAATAGAGGAGGAACAAAGATCGTTTTAATATGTTTCTATCCTGTGTCACAGTTTGAGATTGCCCTGGTTTATGTCGCTTTTGGCAAACTTACATAAAAGTGACCTTGTACTGTATTTTATGACCAGATGACTTTTCCCCTCAGTGGCTAATTTGTCTCAGGCCTCCATCTTAAAGAGAAGTGAGTAGGAAGCCAGCCTGGGACTCCGTGAGCTTTCATTGCATTCTTTCATTATTTTTGCTCGTTTTTTTGCCACTGATGATCCATAAATTGTTGGAAATGAGCGATTAAGGAAGTGCTGCTTAGTGTTAGTGGCAAATGCGCATACTCAGCCTGGTTCTGCTGGGTGAGAGGAAATCATAGACAAGAGGAAGGCTCCTGCTGGGAACCTTGCAAGGAAATTTGACTTGGGCATGTTTTGATCTTGGCGTTTATTACAGAAAATGAAGTCATATCTCACTAACTGTTGCTATGTGTTAATTTGATTCTCCCAACACCTGCAAGAAAAAGATGTAGTCATGTATTAATCAGAACTCTTTGCCTTCCCCCACTAGGGAGCACTGGTTTCTTCCCAGAAATAGTAAGGACAGGATCGGCTGTTTTCAAAACAGAAGAGCACTGTTCTGTGAAAGGTGGCAGTGCTGGTCTCTTGAGCTTTCCATATCTGAAGGTGCACACAGGAACTCAGAGGAAGTCATTGTGAGGAAAATAATAAGGCATTTAATTATAACAATTGTTCAAATTTATAAAGACTTTGACTTAAAATTCATTTAGTTCCTAACATTGCATTGCCACCGTTCTTTGTACCCTTGCTTCTGTGAAGGAGCTAATTACGTCTTTAGTTACAGTGTCTGGTTTTGTTGACGACATTGTTTTCTTAACACCACTCAGCTCTCAGGCATTATAGTGCTTTGATTTGATCTGATAACTATTACTTTAATTTTTCTCTGCATCTATAAAAAATAAGGGATTCCTACATTTAAGGGTAGATTCTCTTTATTTGAATAAAAGTGGGTTTCCGGACTCAAGTCCAGACTCTCCTTATCTACTATGCCTCAGACGTATTTCTCAGTCTTTCTGTGAAGCTTGTTGCTCTCACCTGTGTTAGTAACATACCCAAGATGTGCTGGGAGCACAGTTATATACTCAGTGCTCACATGTGTCTAGTATGTGGAGTTGCTAATGAGACATCAGGGTTGTGTATTGTGTATGGAGTTACTTTTTATATCACAGCACAGTCAGAGAGGCACACACCTGTAATTCCAGCACTTGGGCAGCTAACACAGGATTATAAGTACTAGCCTAGCTTGGCACGAAAGGTATGAGGCCAGGTTTGAAAAAAAGTTACATTGTATTGTCATGGGGCACTTTTGTTTATCTGTCTCTTGAGTTATGTGCTTTACTTAGAAAAGTGCAGGTTGTGCTGCTTTCATAGGGAATCAAACCTTAAACTTTATTTTATAGGATGATTAAATTAACTAATGCCTCAGAGTGTCTCATAGTTCAGCCCTCTGTTAAATGAAGAGAAGAGCCCTGTTAGGGAAGAAATAAAAAGCTACCAGCTTCACATTTGAAAGTAATATGCTTTTAATTACCACAGTTCCAATCTTTATATTCAGAAAACAGTTTTATAGAAATAATCATTGCTAATTAGAAGTTTCCCCTCACTTTTTTGTGGGGGGATCAAAAACTTTACTTTTGGGTTAAAATGAATTTTTTTGAGAGTGAATTTAGATGTCAGATTTAGTGCTGCTGGAGACTTCTTAGTTACAGGACCCCAGGTCTCCCAGATAGTACTCACCACATACCACACAGCTTAAGTTGTAGATCTTGTGTCTATTTGGCATTTAAGCTCATATTTACTTGCCTATAAAATTATTTTTCAGTCTGTTGCTCTGGTAATGTTTGGCAGTGTCTCTCTGAATCTACACAGCTGAAATCGGCTGGCTGACACGTGGTGCGGCGTGTTAGCTGACAGCCCATTGACGGAGTCTGTAGACCAGGGTAGAAGTGTCAGTGCCGGCCAGCTTAGCTTAAGTGGTGTTTCAAGTTGTGGTGAACTGCTCTAGTCAGACAGACTGCTGTGCACACCTTCAATTAAAGACAAGAAAAATTCTAGTCTTAGGGAGATACAGGGGAGATGAATTTTAAGCAGCAGACATGTAAATTCCACATGTAAATGCATCTTTTTAGTGGGTGAAATTAGATCATTAGGCAAAAACTGAAAAAGGGGGTATATTTATGATCAAAACATTAAAATAAATATATTAAAATGATCACTTTTGTGAAAACAGTTCCCATTTTTTTTCTTGGAATACAGTGAAAGAAGAAATTTCAAATTATTTTGTAACAGTAGGTTTAAATATTTATACTTTTTAAATTCTAACTGGGATTAGCTGCTAATGTTTTCATTATATAATAATGAGTCTTAAATTCTATAAGCAGCTGATTTGATCATAAATTTATGAAAGGCTTACATTTAAAAAAGAATTATTCTGTTTTATATGTATGAGTGTTTTACTTGCATGTTTGTTTGTGTATGTATCACATGTGTGCCCAGTGCCCAAAGAAGCCAGAAGAAGGTGCCATATGCCCTGGAACTGATGTTAGGAATGATTGTGACCAACCATGTGGGTGCTGGGAACCAAATCAGGGTCCTCTGCAAGAGCTGCAATTGCTTTCAATAGTTGAGAATCTCTTCAGACCCTAAGGCTTACATTTTTAAAACTTCTTTGAGGTATCAGAGTTATTGTGCTGTAGGAGGGTCTTCTGTCTATGTGTTACTTTCATTGGTTAAATAAAGAGACTGCCTTGGCTTTTTGATAGGGCAGAAAATTAGGTGGGCGGAGTAGACAGAACATAATTCTGGGAGGAAGAAAGCAGAGGCAGGGAGAGCTGCCATGGAGCCAGCCGCCAGGTCAGACATGCTGAATCTTTCCTCGTAAGCCACGACCATGTGGTGACATACAGATTGTTAGAAATGGGTTGAATCAAGATGTGAGAGTTGGCCAATAAGAAATTAGAGCTAATGGCCAGGCAGTAATTTAATTAATACAATTTCCATGTGTGTTGGTCAACAGTGGTTTATATAATACACATTTAAGGCAGGTTTTAGCAAGTTTATTTGATATAATTTAAAATTCATACTATACAATGCATTTAACTTGGTCCTGCTTATGACATGTGTTGTGTTGTCTACTGTCCCTTAAATTAATTGTGTGAGAAAACTCAGGACTTGACAATAAGCCACACATAATCAACCCAAACAGAGTTTTTTCTGTGGTTTTTCTGCATCTTTATTCTTAACTTCTTTCTTGGTAATTTGATAGTTGATTTAGCTCTTAAAGTGCTATCATCCTTTCAAAGCAGATGTGTATTCTATTTCAGTGACTCATTTTCCCCATGAGTTTTTGTAAGGATCTAATATTTATATTTATTTTAGATAATTTTGTAGAGTGAAGGCAAGTTAAAAATTTTATCTATATTTCTATATAGTTTTTCTAGAAAAATTTATACACATTATTTCTTAATGTTAAATTCTTGTTCATGGTTAGATGTCATATTTTGGAACTTTTGG
The DNA here is from genome assembly GCF_950005125.1 of Chionomys nivalis. Taxonomy (NCBI): domain Eukaryota; kingdom Metazoa; phylum Chordata; class Mammalia; order Rodentia; family Cricetidae; genus Chionomys; species Chionomys nivalis. The sequence goes on along the minus strand of NC_080086.1, from coordinate 153,652,365 downwards.
ATCATAAGCTTTACACAGCAATATTACTCCTATCCATTATTTCTTAATATTAAATTCTTGTTCATGGTTAGACATATTTTAGGACTGTTGGATTAAGAGCATCAGGAATCATCACTAACACTTTTTTTTAATTTTAGTCTGATTTCCTGGCATTTCTCCACAATTTTGTTCTCTACTTTTTGTCTTTTAGGGGCTCTCCAGGCTGTTGGTAGTACATTTGTTTCATAGTGAGATGCAGTTCATACTTTGGCCTGCTCACCAAATGCTGTGGACAGGGCTGAGAAAGACAGACTGATGGGTTGTATGCCTCGTGTTTCTTCCCTTTCAGTGTGTGTGTCTTGTCATCTGGAACCTGCATCTCTGATTCCTTTTTAGTTCTTGCTCGGAGTGCTATTGTCCTTTATCTAGGACATGGCAGTCATATAATTCCTTGCTAACTTTTGTGACTGTCCTTATTTCTGGCTCAGAAAAGATTCATGCTCCCTATTTGAAACTGCTCAGATTTCTTCTTCAAAGATGGGCACAGCGTTTTCCCTCCTCTTTACCTTTTTTTTTCTTGCTTTGACCTCTCATGACCTTACTACCCATTTTAAGAAAGGCAATTTTAAATCCACTCAAGGGGTTCACACTATAGTACAAGTTCTTCCTGAGTACACGTGGGCTTCAGAGTCTTCATGTTTACCTCCCCAGGGTTTGGCTTGCTTGGACACTCACAGGGCTGATGGTTTTGGCTAATTATCCTGTGCATGTTGACAACTGTTTGTTTTCATTAATATTCTATACTTTTAGACAAAATCTTACTATATAGCCTTGACTTTTCTCAAATTCACAATTCTGCTTTAGCCTTCCAAGTTCTAGAATTATAGGCTTGAGCCACCATACCTGAGAATATTTAGTATAAATATTTTATTGAAAGCCAACTAACACTAAATTGTGTTTCATGCCATTTATTGTATTTGTGTTACTGTATATTGGTAATTAGTGTGAGAATATATTATTTACCTTCCCCACTATGGTAGTTTGAATAAGAATGGTCTCCATGGTCAAGATCATTATTGGGAAACCCACAAAGACAGCTGACCCAAGTTTGTGGTAGAGACAAAGTTGATGCTTGCCCTGTATGATGCACAATCCTGAACATTTCATTTTGTTGTCCTCTGGGATTTTTCTCCCGGCTTCTATCTGCTAACACATTGTCTGTAGATTTCTGATGAATATCTGTGTGTAACTGCTTCACATTTTCCTTTGACCTTGATTTAGTGAAGAATAAACTCATGTGGCTAAAGGATATGAGGACCAGAATGGTCAGTGGCAGAGTGTTGAAAAGCAAGACCAGTAATAGCCACCAAAGGATTCAGGAAGGGATATGGATCCTAATGTTGTGAGAACATGACAAGGTAGCCTGTACAGAGGATCAAACACTGTTCACCAGATCCACCACCACCAGAGATAGGAGATAAGAAAAGAGTAAACCTGAGAATCAGAACTTCATTAACATTTTTTCTTACCCTGATCAGAACACTGTAGGCAAAGATTTCCTGTCCTGACTGCGGCTTCCAAATAACCAGCAGCTGCTTCCCAAATAACTGACCCAGAGACTTAATATAAATTATAAATGCTTAGCCAATAGCTCAGGCTTGTTACTACCTAAGTCTTATATTTTAATTAACTCATATTTCTTATCTATGCTTTGCCATAGGCTCATGGCTTGTTACCTCATTTTCTTTTTTTCCCCCTTTTAAATTGCCTTTATTGAGCTTTATTTTTTTTCTCCACTCCCCTCTCTTTCTCTCCCCCCCCATGTCCCCATGCTCCCAATTTACTCAGGAGATCTTGTCTTTTTCTACTTCCGATATAGATTAGATCCATTTATGTCTCTCTTAGGGTCCTCTTTGTTGTTTAGGTTCTCTGGGATTATGAATTGTAGGCTGTTTTTTTTTTGTTTTTTTGTTTTTTTTTTTTGCTTTATGTTTAAAAGCCACTTATGATTGAGTACATATGATATTTGTCTTTCTGGGCCAGGGTTACATCATTCAATATGACGTTTTCTAGAGACATCCATTTGCTCACAAATTTCAAGATGTCATTATTTTTTCCGTTGTGTAAATGTACCACATTTTCCTTATCCATTCTTCAGTCGAGGGGCATTTATGTTACCTCATTTTCTACAAATCCAACTTCCTTGACTGTTTGGTGTCTCCCCTGACTCCACCATTTTTCTTCCCATCCTTCTCCTAGTTTTGTTGTCTCACCTATAATTCCTGCCTGACTAGTGGCCAATAAGCTTTTTTATTAAACCCATCTGAGTCACAAATCTCTACAGTGTACAAAAGGATTATCTTCCATATCAGAACACATATCATTAAGAGAAAAAAGTAACAAATGCTGTCAAGAATTAGAGGAAAGGGGAACATGTATACACTACTGGTGAGAATATGGTCAGGTTAGCCATTCTGAAAATTAATATGGAATGTCTTTTAAAAAAACTAAAAATGGAATATCAAACTATTATATGATCTAACCATACTTCTCCTGGGAACGTAAAGGTTTTAGGTTACTGTGACATTTAATTTTAATTGTAAAGTTGACTGGATTTAGAATCACCATGGAGACATACTTCTAGGTGTGTGTGCCTTTGAGGATATTTGCAGAAAGTTTTTTTTTTTTACTTTATTCCTTTTATTTATTTAGTATTCATTTTTATATTTCAATTACAGTTCTTCCTCCCCCTTTTCCTATTCCCCCATTGCCTTCTCCCATCTCACCCATCCACTCCTATGAAGGGGAGTCAACAAAGCCTGGCACATTAAGTTTAGACGGGACCAAGCCCCTCCCCACTTGCAGAAAGTCTTACCTGAAGAGGGAAGACATACCTTGAATGTGGATGGCATGTCTCATGGGCGTGTCTCATCTCTGTTAGCATCCTGACTTCAGACATAATGTGACAGCTTTACATGCTCCTACTGCCTTAGCTTCCCCACTGTGATTGCTGTATCATTTTGAACTATGAGCCAAAATAAACCTTTTCTCCTTCAAAGTGCTTCTTGTCAGGTGTTTGGTCACAGCAATAAAAAACAACTCATACAATCAGCTCACAACAGAGATACCTGTAGGTCTACGTTTATTGTGCCAGTGGTCATATTGTTGGCTAATGGAATCAGCCCAGGTATCTGTCAGTGGATGACTGAACACACACACACAGACACACACACACACACATATGCACACACATTGAGTTTCATTCAGTCACGAAGAATGAAATGGTGTTTGCATGAAATGGATGAGAATCATCACATTGAAGTCAGGCAGAGTGAAGACAAATACACATTTTCCTCTAATATGAAGACCCTAGATTCAATCAATCCATCTGTCAATATCTATCTATCTATCTATCTATCTATCTATCTATCTATCTATCTATCTATCTATCTATCTATCTATAAATGATGTGGAAGCAGAAGCTTTCTGGGTGCTGTCTATCTGGGATCAGGAAGATTAGTGGGAAAGGGGTGGGGGAGAAAGGTCAGGGAATGGGGGTACATGATACTTAAATCTTTAAATGAAAATGACTTTGTGAAATCTGTAACTACATACAATGAATATATACCAAGAAAAATGATGAGTTCATCAATACAAAGACAAATGAATAAAAATAAGCATTTGTATGAAGCTGACTGTGCTGGCTAGTTTTTAAAAATTATTTATTTATTTATTTCATTTTACATACCAGTCGGTTACCCCTCCCTACTGTCTTCCTGCTCCCTCATACCTTCCCCCATCCAACCCCCTATCCATTCCTCTGAATGGGTAGGGCCTCCCATGGGGAGTCTACAAAGTCTGTCACATCAAGTTGAGGCAGGACCAAGCCCTGCCCCCTGTATCTAGCCTGAGCAAGGTATTCCTTCATAGGGAATGGACTCCAGAAATCCAGTTCATGCACTGGGGGATAAATCCTGGTCCCACTTCCAATGGCCCCATAGACTGCCCAAGCCACAGAACTGTCACCCACATTCAGAGGGTCCAGTTCGGTCCTCTGCAGCTATCAGGTCAGAGTCAGTAAACTCCTTCTAGCTTGGGTCAGCTGTCTCTGTGGGTTTCCCTACCAGAGGACCCCTTTGCTCATATAATCCCTGTTTCCTCTCTATGACTGGACTCAGCGCTTAGCTTTTGGTCTCTGTGTCTGCTTTCATCATGTACTAGATGAAGGTTCTATGATGACAATTAGGGTAGTCATCAATTTGATTACAGGAGAAGGCCAGTTCAGGCATCCTCTTCACTATTGCTAGAAGTCTTAGCTGGGGGTCATTCCTGTGGATTCCTGGGAGTTTCCATAGCACCAGATTTCTCCCTTACTCTACAGGGGCTCGCTCTATCAAGATATCTCTTTCCTTGCTCTCCCTTTCAGTCCCTCCCCCAACTCAACCATTTTGTTCCTTTATATTCTCCTCCCCCCCAACCCGGTGCTTCCAATTTACTCAGGAGGTCTTGTCTCTTTCCTTTTCCCAGGAGTATCTATGCATATCTCTCTTGGTGTCCTCCTGGTTACCTAGTTTGTCAGGGGTTGTGGGTTATAACCTGGTTATTCTTTTCTTTATGTCTAATATCTCCTTAAGAGTGAGTATGTACCATGTTTGTCTTTCTGGGCCTGGGGTACCACACTCAGTTTGGTTTTTTTCTAGTTGCATCTGTTTGCCTTCAAATTTCAAGATGTCATTGGCTTTTTTTTTTTTTTTGCCGCTGAATAATATTCCATTGTGTAAATGTATCACATTTTCTTTACCCATTCTTCAGGTTAGGGGCATCTAGGTTGTTTCTAGGTTCTGGCTATTACAAATAATGATGCTATGAACATAGTTGAGCACATGTGCTTGTGGTATGAAATGAATATGCATCCTTTGGGTATATGCCCAAGAGCTACCGCTGGGTCTTGAGATAGACTGATTCTCAATTTTCTGAGACTGTTATACTGATTTCCAAAGAGGCTGCATAAGTTTGTACTCCCACCAGCAGTGGAGGAGTGTTCCTTTTACCCCACATCCTCTTCAGCATAAGCTGTCATCAGTGTTTTTGATCTTGGCGTTTCTGACTGGTAGAAGATGGAATCTCAAAGTTGTTTTGTTTTACAGTTTTCCTGATGGCTAAGGATGTTGAGCAATTCCTTAAATATTTTTCAGCCATTTGAATTTCTTCTGTTGAGAATTCTCTGTTTAGATCTGTACCCCATTTTTAAATTAGATTATTTGTTATTTTGATGCCTAGTTTTTTGAGTTCTTTATGTATTTTAGAGATCAGCCATTTGTCAGATGTGGGGTTGGTGAAGATCTTTTTCTGTTCTGTAGGCTGCCGTTTTGTCTCATTGACTGTGTCCTTTGCCTTATAGAAGCATCTCAGTTTCAGGAGGTTCCATTTATTAATTGTTGCTCTCAGTGTCTGTGCTATTGGTGTTATATTTAGGAAGTTATCTCCTCTGCCAGTGCATTCAAGGCTATTTCCCTTTTTCTCTTCTGTCAGGTTCAGTTTTTATGTTCTGTCAGGATTTATGTTGAGGTCTTTGATCCACTTGGACTTGAGTTTTGTGCATGGTGATAGCTACAGATCTATTTACTTTCTTCTACATGTTGACAATCAGTTATGCCATGTGCTGGCTAGTTTCATGTCACCTTGACACATGTTAAAGCAGCAGTTCTCAGTCTGTGGGTTGTGACCCTTTGGGGGTTGAACTTTCATAGGTTGCCTGAGACCATGAGAAAACACAAATATTTATATTACAATTTATAACAGTAGCAAAATTATAGTTAGGAAGTAACAGCAAAAATAATTTTATGAAAAAAAAAAATAAAAAAAATAATTTTATGGTTGGGGTCACCATAACATTAGGAACTGTATTAAAGGGTTCAATACCATTAGGAAGGTTGAGAATCACTGTGTTAGAGTTCCCAAACTCTAACACTGTGTTAGGTTCCAAAAGGAGGGAACCTCAATTGAGAAAATGCCTCCATAAGATCTGGCTACAGGGCCTTTTTTTTAATCAGCGATTGATGGGGGAGGGACCACTTTATTGTGGGTGGTGGCATTCCTGGGCTGGTGGTCCTAGGTTCTATATGAATGGCTGAGCAAGCCATGCTGGTCAAATCAGTAGGCAGCAAGCACCCTTCCAGGGCCACTTCATCAATTTCTGCCTCCAGGTCTGACCCTGTTTGAGGTCCTGTCCTGACTTCCTTCAGTGATGGACTATGGTGTGGAAGTGTAAGCCAAATAAACTCTTTCCTCCTCAACTTATTTTGGTCATGGTGTTTTATTATAGAAATAGTAACCCTAACTAGAACACTGACACTAAGAGGTATCAGTTGGTTACTCAAGAGTTAGTAGACAAAGAGGAGATTGTAGGGAGAATTAATATTTCATTTAGCATTTGAGATATTCTGTGAAATAAAGGCCTAATAAGGATGTCTAGTCTTTCGTACTCTATTGATGGAAGTCCTCCTACTTTATGACTATTTTTTAAAATTCTGTCTTGGGGTTCCTCTAGATAATTCTCATTGGAGAACATTTCTATAGGACCTAGTGAGTTTAATGGGGATATACTGTAGGCCTTCATATTGTTTTGTGATGTGACCTGGGTCTGTGGACTTCCTTCATTAGTTATATATCTGAGGTGAGATTGCAGGCTGATACAGAAGTCCTAGTTAGGTTACTGTTGCTATGATGATTACACAGCTGGAGCTAGGCTTGGAAGTTTGGGGATAGCACAGACAGGGTAGGGTTTGGAGGGATATACTGGGCATGACTGTTTTAGAACTTGACCTTGCAAGGTGGAGATTGGGCAGGCAGGTGTTGTTCTAGAGAAAACCATTAGGCAAGGCCTTTTCATGAGCCACATGTCTGGATCTAGGCCCAAGAATGTAAAGATAGTGCAGGCAGGTTTGGTTCTTCAGAGACTTACCAGGGAAAGCCAGTATAGGAGATGGATGACTAGAACTAGGCCTAGGAGTTTGGGATCCCAATCACTTTTTCTTTTTCTTGTTTTTTTAAAATTTTTTCCTAATCATTTTTTATGTAAAATTTATAACTAAAGAATTATTAGCATAGAAATAGAAGAAAAAGAGTTTTTCTGGGTAACCAGTAGAGTTTCTTGATGTGATGTAGTATACTGAGACATATCTCACACATTTGAATTATATTGAACTTTTGTAATTCAGGACTTTGATTTACATGTTAACTTCTTAGTTACCCTTTAAGTATTAATTCTTTGAGAATTTCATGCAACGTGTTTTGATTATATTTACTCTACTCCTCCACCTAACTCCTCAAGTCTATTCCCATCTCCTTCACCCTCCTGACTTTAATATTCCACTGTATGGATCTGATTCCCATGTATTTCTGGGCATGGAGACATCTACTAGAGCATGATTAATCCACCAGGAGCCATACCCTAAAGAAAACTGGCTTTCTCACTCAGAAGTCATCAGCTGCCAACAATAGCCCTTCAGCTAGGGGTGGGGGCCCATGGACCTTTCTTCCCTCTATGCTGAAATGTTAACTTGCTTGATCCTATGCAGGCAGCCTGTGCTGCTGTGAGTTCTTGAAGTGCAGCGTTCTGTCATGTCCAGAAGACTACTTCTGGCTCTTATAATCTTCTGCCTCCTCTTCCGTGATGGTCCTCGAGCCTTGTGGTCAGGGGGAGGACAGTGTTAGAAATGTCCTATTTGTTGCTGGGTGCTCTATAGATACTTATTTTCTGAATTTGACCAGTCATGAGTTTCTGTGCTAGCAACTGTACAAAGAAACAGACCTGATGAGGTCTGAGAGTTGCATTAATCTGTGAGTGTAGAGCTATGAATTTAGACAGCAGTTTGATACTATATCCACTTGTCAAAATAATATAATAGATTCACTTCTGGGGTCTGTGAGCTCCCCAACCATGGGTTGTTGTTGGTATTTGAAGTATTAGACATGTGTTTCCTCCTGTGGAGGGGGCTTTAAATCCAATCAGAAAACAGTTGGTTATCCCCATAACACCCACACCACTGTTGTACTAATGGGCCTATCTCGCCATGCTAATTTTTATTATTGTTCACGAGTTCACAGCAAGGTAAGACTGTTGTTGGCTTTTGCCTCCTAGCAGCCGTCATCGCACCTTCTATGAAAACTAGCCAGCAGGGAGGAAGCTCTACTTGGCACCAACTTGATTTCTCCATCATGTAACTAGTGTGTGGTGCTTTCAGTAATACGGGCTTATCATCAAGTTTTGGGGGACAACCAAGAGCAGTGACAATAATCTGCCTGGCTACTGGCCAATCAGCATTTTATTAAACCAATAAAAGTGACAAATCTTTACAGGCTACAAGACCATCGTCCCACAGCTCTGTAATAGATAATTAAAAATTAAAAACAATTTTGTTTTTTGTGGAAAAACATTACACAACATATTTTGATGTTTTTCCCTTTCACCATTTTTTTCCGGATCTTTTCCACCTCCTTACCTATTCAACTTTATGTTCTCTCTGTCCTTCAAACAAAACAGAAAACAAACAATAGCAGCAACAATAAATATCCCCACAAGAAACAAAAGAAAAGACAAAAACCAAGAAACAAAAACACAAAAATGAAATTCAAAACAAAAAGCAAAAGAAAAATAAGATAAAAAATTTCTCAAACAAAACAAAATGAAACTAAAAGTCCATTAAAATACAGTTGATTCTGTTTTGTGTTAGCCAGCTATTCCTGAGCACGGGGCCTTCCCTGAAGTGTAGTTGATATTTTCGTTGAGACTTCCTTGGAAAAAACTGATTTTCCCTTTGCCAGAGGGTATCGATTCCATGTAGTTTCTTGGTTATGGGTGGGGCCAAAGTTAAAATCAGTTTTTATACAGAATCTTACTTTGTAACCCACACTGGTTGTGAACTTGCCATGTATCCTAGATTGGCCTTGAACTATGTTTTTTAGGGTATCTATACCCTCCTGCTTCAGGCTCTGAGTGCTGGGATTGCAGACTTGGCAGCTATGCTCACCTTGTCTTTTGATTTCTCCTTTCTTAAAATAGCTGCTCTTTACTAGACCTAATGTGTTAAGATATGAACCTGATTCCTTTTGGTTCAGTGGCCTTCCTTGCCATACTTTACTTTACTCATACTTTAGATGAGCTGGCACATTTGAGCAAGTGTTTAAAGCCTACTGTTGAAGGATAGGTAGAAAAAGCTACTTTACCCTGATACCAGCACACTGGGCTGGGGCATTTCTTCTCTGTGCCATGACTCAGGACTGTAGAGATGTGATGCCAGTGTTCTTGATCCTGTCCTGCAGCTTAGGTTTATTTTAAAAATGTGCATGATGATTCCTTATTATAGTCAAGCCTCATAAACTAGTTGTTCTCCCATTGTATATGAAAAATGAATGGAATATAGTTGGTGTTGCTGTTCATCAAGCAATTCTCCAGCTGGTCACTAGAGGACTCCAGAGGCTGCAGGATGTTGCCGGGGGCCCTTCCTGATGTCCCAATGTCTCCAGTGTGTCAGACAGTCTGTCATTCCTTGATTAGAACCACCAGATGGAAATTCGCAGTGTCCGTTCTTATGTGAAGTGCTAGGAAAATAATAGTTAAAAATGTTTCTTCAAAATGCTGGTATGATTGATTTTTTTGTGCTTTAGTCCAAGTTTATTATTTTTTAAAATATAATTTTGAAAAGTCACTCTAAACATAAATCTTAAACAGTACTTTCTCTAATAAATATCGATTTATATAAAACATAATATAAATTTATTAAAAATAAATATACATTTTCTTCCCTCCCAAAGGAGGGCTCTGTGCTTTCAAACAGAAGCCTAGTTGCTCATGGGGTGATACAAGTATTAAAGCACTGTTGTTGTTGTGTTTCCAGGGGATCCGAGCCCGAGTTTTGGAAACTCTGGTCATGTTGCTGCTTCTTGCATTGCTGATTCTTGGGATGGTGTGGGTGGCTTCTGCCCTGATTGACAGCGATGCTGCCAGCATGGAGTCTTTATATGGTACATGATTACTGTTTTAAATTATTCCTATGATGGGCATCTGAGTTTGGGATACAATTATATGGGGTTTTAAAACTTTTAAATAATTCTTTGTGCAGTTAACTCTTTTACAGAATTTAGATGTCTTTAGAGATATTTAAACAAAGCAATAAATATTCATTTTTTTCAGAAGACTAAGCTGTTTTCCATCTATTTTTGTTTACTTAGTTTCTATTCTTAAAATTCCATTGAGTATTTTCTCCCTTTGAAGCATTTTTTCTTTCAAATTTTTTTCTTCCTTCCTTCTTTTCTTTCTTTTCTTTTTCCAAGACAGGGTTTTACTGTGTAGCCCTGAGTGTCCTGAAACTCACTCTGTAGACCAGGCTGCCCTTGAACTCACAGAGATCCAACGCATCTGCTTCCTGAGTGCTGGGACTAAAGGCATGCATCACCACTACCACTGGCTCAAAAGTGTTGTTTCTTATTTTTTTTACTTTAGATATTTTTATTCTTAATTTAAATAAGACCATTTATGCACTCAGATAGGCAGTTAAAATTTTTATTACAAGTTACTATTTATTAAGATAAAATGTAGACTATTTTATTTGCTACACTTTCTTATTAAAATGCATTGATATTTTCACAGATCTCTGGGAGTTCTACTTACCGTATTTATACTCCTGCATTTCACTGATGGGATGCTTGCTGCTTCTCTGTAAGTACTCTCCTGCTGACACTGACAGGACAGTGAGGTCTGGTCCTGGAAACTATGGCCGTTTTCCTCATGAGATTTCTTAACAATGGAGACTGGTTTTTGAGTTGTCCTTAACTTTTTTTTTATTATTTCAGGTAAATTTTAATAATTGAAATAATTCGGTGCTTTTCTTCACTAAGGAAAACCTTTTCCACTATGTTGGACACACACACACACCACAAAACTAACATGTTCCCCGTGTATCTCCCACTCCCACCCATGTGCATATTCTTTGCATCCACTCTAGCCCGCCTGTAACACTGGAGTTACTTTAAAACGGAGAGAGTAAAATTCTTTCTGATGACTTTGTAGTCTTTATTTCAAAATTTGTTTGGTTTTACTGAAGACATCATACTCTTCTCAGGAATAGTATAAGTTGTCAAACATAGTTCAAAGGACTTGTGACTGTAGTTGTTACTTTAGATACTATTTTCTGGCTCTCAGTTCAAAAAGGTTAAATGTTGTATTTTTTTGGGGGGTGTTATTTAATTTGTTTTAAACAAGAGTGTTGATCCTTTGTAATCTTGACTGTCGTAGTCTTTTTCCATCCTCACATTCCTTGTGCTATGCATGGGCTCCTCATGCTGTGCTAGTTCTTCTTTGGTGGAGATGAAGGCCTTCTGATGGAGTGCCTGGTGAAGCGAGGTTGGAGATGAGGATATACCAAAAATGCTCTTACAGCTTATTTTTCTGTTTTCTCACTAGTTATTTCATTTTTGCAGTGTGCACCCCAGTTGGCCTTTCCCGTATGTTCACAGTGATGGGTCAGTTGCTGGTGAAGCCAGCAGTAAGTATTTTATTTTATTTGGGTTTGCTAAATATTTATGTTTATATATTTGATCATATAACAAAGATTTTAGAAAACTAAGGACAGTATTTTTTAGGTTTATCATTCGTGTTTTTATTTTCTAAAATCACTTTTTTAATCTTTGAAACAAAATCTGTTTTTGCTTTTCAAAGTGCTAACTATATGCGCTTAAATAAAAGTTTATATAGAAAATTTTTAGACAAACTTTGCAGGTGTTTGTAAGTATTTTGTGTGTTCATTGCCCTGAATCCAACAGTAATTTTATCTGTTTCAGAATTGATCACACAGCTGACCATGGTGTTAATATTCCTGATTCTAGGTTATGAGAGGCTTGGGAATTTTGAGCTCAAGACTAGTTGGGCCACAGAGTGAGGAGAACTGTCTACACATAAAACTAATAAATCAACCAAAGCTCCCAGACGAACACAAAACAGAGACAAAAAGAAAATTGACAGTATTCATACTTTGATTTATGAACCAGTTTCTGAAAATATACACGTTGTGTCTTGAATCACACGTTTACTCTCAGAAATGACTTGTCGTGGGTGACAGTATAATGATCTGTTCCTAGTTCTCTGACCTTTGAACTATTTTTTTTACAGACAATAACTTCTTAGCTATTCCCAGACAATCTGCCCTTTATCATTTAAGTTCCTTCCCTGGCTCCTCATTACCTGCAGACCTACATCTCAGCTGTCTACACATTTAGGTTCTCAGCGTTCTGTGTTGCACCTTCTCTTCTGCTCCTGCACAGACTCTCAGAACAGTTTGAAGCTGCCTTGCTGTGCTACACAGGGCTCTGCGCTGTCGGTTCCAGGCTTGCTCTGTCTCTGCAGGGCAGCTCACCTGCCACAGCTCCCAGCATACTCCTGGAGGGAAGTCCAGATGTCACTGTGGTCACTATTGTACTGCCTTCTCCACCTTCTCCACACCTACCAGTGCCTGTGGCTTGTGTCTGACCAAGGCTATCTCTTGAGCCATTTTGGCCCAGGGCCTGTCCTCTCCTTGTGGTGATGTCATTAAGGAAACACACCGAGGCAGTATTATGGTAGATGATCTTTCAGTTATCTCTTATTTGGTTTTGAAAGCTACAATCTCTCATTCAGTTTCTTTTAAAAGAGGTTTTGTGATACCGAATTCATTTAGTTTCTTCTACTTCTATGTTTTTTTTTTCTATTTCCTGTAGACAAGTTTTCAATCCCCACTCTTAGTTTCCAGTTTTGTTACTGCTCTGCCCTGTGCCCTGAACCTTCTTTGTCATTTGAACCTTATCTACAGATGGTAATGAGAAGAGGAGGAAGCCACTTATAGTCTGCTAAGCACTGTTGACTAATGCAGAGCTGCAGCTCCACCTCCTTGTTTATAAAACCAAAGTCCTTCTGTGTCACCTGTCCCCATGCTGCCTTTTAACAACACCTACACAGCCTTAGTTGTTTTTATTTTCTTTCTTGTTCCTAATAGCCAGTGAACATGACTAGTTACTGAGTAATCATGCATCTGTCCCATGCTGGTTCTAAGTGCTATATGCGACACACAGTCTCATGTCATCTTGACAGGCCATAACGTGGGTGTTGGTGGTCTCATTTTGTAGGTAAGTTCGCTTCAGGGAGTCTGAGTAGTTAGTCACAGAGCTGTGTAAAGGCAAGTTTGAACGCAGAGCCCAGGCTCCAGAGCACTATCTTCTAGTCCTACAAGAGCTTCAAAGTAGCGATTTCCTCCTCATGAACTTGCCTCCTTTCTACCTCTGTGTTTACACATGGCTTTCTCTACCTGAAGTGCCTGTTCACTTCTCGGAGTTTAGGCTGTCAATCAGGTCAGGTATTTTAGCCATCAGAAACACTGACTCAGTGTTCTTTCTCTTCAACTTGAAGTACTTTTTCCCTCTGACCTTTACTAACATTTTATTTAAGCCTCAGTTTTGACATTTATTTTAATCTCAAAGTTACTGTTTGAAATTCTTATCTTGGTTGCTCATGTCTGAGTTCCTGTTAGTCCACAGTAGTGATGAGCCAAGGCCCTGCAGGCACTTGGAGTTTCCCTGTGAAGCCTTTGCTCCTTAGAGCATGAAGTAGTGAAGATGCTGGAATGCCCAGAGGCACATGATATACACACATCTCTGTGCTTCTCCTCTTGTCATTCAGGTGTGGTCTGAATTAGCAATAGTTTATACTGTAAAATGAAAATCCTAAAAGTGTTAGGACTTAGGACAAGTAAATGTGACTAATTTAAATTCAAACAGCCGGAAGTGATGGGAAACACCGATGGAGAGGAGAGTTCTTGTCTCTGCCCCCTCATTGAGAAACAGTCTTGAGTTACTCTCCCTTTGATTATCCAGCCAATCTCATCATAAACCACTTCTGCTTAGGACCCCATGCTTTCTAGCCTGTGCTGCTTCTCAGCCTTAATAAGGTCTCTGGAGACGTCTTTTTCTCCTTCCTCCTCGCATGTGATGGTCATTCTGTATCATTATCTTATTTACGCCCTTCCTTCCTTCCTTCCTTCCTTCCTTCCTTCCTTCCTTCCTTCCTTCCTTCCTTCCTTCCTTCCTTCCTTCCTTCCTTCCTTCCTTTTTCTTTTTATTTATTCATTGTGTTTCACATCATGCATCTCGGTCCCATTCATTTCCCATCCCTGTGTATCTGTCCTCTGTTTTTGCAGCAGCCCCCCCCAATTAAATTTAAGAGAAAAAAGAAAGAAAAGAAAAAGGAAAAAAATTCTTAGCGTTGAAGCTATAGCATGACATAGGAAGTCACACAGTAAACCCCTCTATCCATATATCTTAACTTGCAAGTGTTCATTGCAGAGTCTGGCCCCCTTGCTCATCACTGCAATGAGTAAACTCAAGAGAACTCACCCTGGTGGTGAGGACAAGGGAGAGCTGGTGGGTTGACCAATGCTGCCACTACCCAGGCCCAGAACCAAGGTTGTGGGTTGGTCCTCCCCCAATATTCACCGCATCTGTGATCTGCTGGAGCCTGTGAAGGGGCCAGTCCTGCAGACCCAAATCTAGTTTTTCTTATTTATTTTGCTTTTATTGTTTTGTTACTCCCAGGGTGGATCTGGTGATACATCTGTTCAATGATAGCTGAGTGCCAGGCTGAAGGGAACGGTAGATACTTATGAAAGGACTGGAAAGCAGTGGGTTGCTTTACGAATGTGTTCAGGTGGGAACCATATGCCTTTAGAGCAACTTGTTGAGTTGGCAGGTGCGCAGAAACAGTCATCCCATCCTTACTTTACTCCAGCAACTCCTCCCTTTTTGTTGCTTTGCTGGAATCAGTAGCTTGGGCTTGAGTGATAGGATGCACTGTGTCAGCTCTGCTGCTTTTACACTCTCCAGAGACAGGACCTTCTCACAGAACAGTTAGTTAACAAAGCCAGAATTGAAGTTTTGGGTTTTACTGGTTTTGAAGACAGTCAAGACACTATCCCACACAGCTGATGATTGATGAGTGCTCTACCCCTCCCCCCATTGTATGGATGCTGTTGAGTGTTTGTGTGTAAACACACTGCTTTTCTAAGGTATTGTCTTGGATGGATTTTATGAGCTCATCTTCCAGTACTCATGGAAGTACTTGCTGTATCAAGTTAAAAAATGGGATGTTCTGTGTATCTCTGATAAAGTTTATGGAACTTTTGTTTTATTTTATTTTTATTTTTTGTTTTTTAATATTGAGGCAGGCTCTTATTATATAATTCTGGCTAGTCTGGAACTTGCTGTGTAGATGAAGCTAGTCTATATGTGGTTGTGAACTGGCTTGTGACTGGTAGAAATCCAACTCAGGCCCTTTGGAAGTGCAGCCAATGCTCATAACCACTGAGCCATCTCTCCAGCCCCCAGTTTACAGATTC
The DNA here is from genome assembly GCF_950005125.1 of Chionomys nivalis. Lineage (NCBI taxonomy): Eukaryota > Metazoa > Chordata > Mammalia > Rodentia > Cricetidae > Chionomys > Chionomys nivalis. Next base: position 153,636,967 of record NC_080086.1, on the reverse strand, counting down.
TTAATTTAGAGAATAGGCAAAAAACACATGGGCCACAAATATTGTACTACATGTTCTCTTCCTTTTAGCTCTAAAATAACAGCTTGCTCATATAGATGTATTTGCTGTGTTTGACTCTGTTGAAAATCCATGCCCTTGTTAGCCCTTGAGAATACCACTACAAAGTGTAACCCTTTAAGCTTTAAAATATCCAATTTAGATGCATTTAGATTTTATTCTATCAAGTTTTGAACTGTTTAGTTAGGTACTAAAATAGGAAAACATAAATGTTAAAAATAAAGTATGTAAAATATGTTTAAATTTTTCACAAATTAAATAGTTTGGACATTTAATTTTGGTGTCCTAGTTATTTGAGTCAATATAACACATGGTCTTAAGACAATAAGCTGCAGAGCCTGGGGTGTCCTATACTTGAGCGTGTCACACTGCGTTATTAAGTAGTTCATCTTTTTATTTAGATACTTGAAGACTTGGATGAACAAATTTATGTGATTACCCTAGAAGAAGAAGCACTCCAGAGAAGACTACATGGTATGTATGTTACATAGTTAGAGCAGGTAGAAAATTAATTCAATAGAGACACACAGTTGAAGAGTGGAAATATATACCTTCTCAGAGGCTTACAAGTGACAAAGGGAGCTTGTGAGAATTGGAGGGAGATGGGCCAGGGCCACACGGCTGGCTTTCTGGTAGGCAGTGACCACAACAGCTCCTTGGACATCTGCACTTAAGGTGCTGCAGGTCTGCACACTGCCTCAGTGACTCAGGCCTGCTTTTCCCCTTTCTGTTGAGAGTTGAAGGTAAGAGTAACCTTTCTTAGGAGATCCTTAGGAGCACTGTTAGCTCAGGTGATTTTTATACCAGTTTTGAGTTAGTCTTGCATTGCTGGACTTGTTCTGGCTGGCAAGCTGCCTTAAAAATGATTTTAGGGAAACTCCTTAATAATGTGTTGCTGTGACTGGCCACTGTAGGTTATTTTAGGTGGAAACTAAGAGGCTAAATTGTTTATAATATAAATGATTCTAGGGCCAAGATGATATTTGACTGTATAAAGAATTGCAACTTCTGTGGCTTATTGGTTAGCATCTGCAGAGGGGAAAAGCTAGAAGATGATAACATTTCATGATTTGCTGTTTTAAACTTTTTTAAAAATATTTATTTTATACATATATGAATATATTGCCTGCATGTATGTCTGTGCACCATGTGCAAGCAGTGTCCATGTATGACAGAAGAAGGCATTGGATCCCTTGGAACTAGAGTTACAGATGGTGTGAGCTGTCATTTATTTGGGTGCTGAGAATCAAAACTGGGTCCTCTGGAAGAGTAAGCAGTGCTCTTAACTTCTGAGCTATCTCTCCAGCCCCAACGATTTGCTACTTTTAGGAAAGAGTAGAAGTAGGCCCTCAGTAAGGTAAGTCATCTTCAAGGATTTTATTAAATATTTATTTAATATAATGTTAAATGCATTTTGTTGTAGCAGTTATTTTATATTTTAAATTATAAAGCAAAAAGTATGTTTTACCCTTGCTCTGGGAAGAGTTATAGAACAGTAAGAGTATCAAACTCTGATAAAGTTGCTGCTTTATGGAACGGATGGTGGTGTTTTACTAGTGTGTGTGCTGAGGTTATTATTACAAGCAGCTTTGGGATATCTCTTCTCTCCAGTGCATTCTTAGAGTGCCCTGGAGAGACTCAACACTTGGCTGGTGGTAAGAAGGACTTGTTTTACCTTGACTGTAGTATGATGTATAGTGACATGGAGTTCCCATGTCCCTTGAAATGTTATTAGTGTAGCTGAAACATGCAATGTCTGACTGTGGCTTCTCCAGTGTTCTCCGACACTTGACAATACTGTTGTAAAGCTGTTGAGTGGTTTCGTTCTTTTTCATAAGCCATTAATGAAATAGCAAAGTTGTGCTTGTTTACAGTGTCAGTGTCCTGAGGAAGCCATTCTGTCTTCAGCTTGTTCCCTTTCTCTTCCTGATTTTGCATCAGATGTGAAGATGAATTAAGACCGTTTCAAGATGATAGACTAGTTGACTGATGGAAAATGAATAAACAATAAAAATAAATAACACTTTAGGGCCCAAACACAAGAGAGAGTAATAGGGATCCACAGAGTTCTACATATGTGGTTAAGGCAGCCACTGCCTGATGCTCCCTCTTAGTTGGCAGAAGTAGAGGTACAGCTTCTGAATTACCTGTGATCATAACAGAACTCTGTGCTGTTCCTCACATAGTCTCCCTTCCATGCTGCCTGGAGACTTAAGGCAAAGGGTGTACTTAGCCCTCACCTCACTCTCTGTGACAGGTCACAGTAGATGAGTTCATAGTGTCTGAACTCCTGCCCCTGTATCTCTGAATGCCTTATTTCTGATGTAGGTTCCATGTTCCCTAGCTCCTATAACTTTGGCATGTGCTGCTTATATCTGAGAATTAATCCACTTGTGACTCCTACATCCTCACCCCTCCCTTTCCTCACTACAAACCCTCCCAATATACCCCTCCTTTTTCTCTTTCAAATTCATGGCTATTTTGTTCATTAATTGCTTTTATGTACATATATTCATAAATACAACCTACTCAGTCTGTATAATATTATGTATGTTGTATGTTTGTATTTGGGGCTAACCATTTGATGTTGACTCACTACTTGGCATGCTCTTTCCTGGGGAAGACTATTTCTCAGCATTACTTAGTTGCCTATAGTTCTTTGTATAAGGTTGAGGCCTATGGAGCAATAAAAAAAGAAAAGGAAAGTAAAGGGATACAAATAGGGAAAGAAGTGAAACTATTCATTTTTGTAGATGACATGATAATAAACATTAGAGATCCCAAAAATTGTATCAGAAAACTTTTAGAAACAATAAACAATTTCAGCAATGTTGCAAGATACAGAATCAGCTTGCAAAAATCAATAGCTTTTCTATACACCACCAATAAACATACAGAGACATACTGTCTGTCTTAGTCATTGTTCTGTTGCTGTGAAGAGACCATGACCAAGGTAACTCTTATAAAAAAAACATTTAGTTGGGCATTTGCTTATGGTTCCAGAGGTTTAATGTTATCATCATGGTGGGGAGCTTGGTGACATGCAGGGAGATGCTAGAACAGTGGTTGAGACAGTAGCTGAGAGCTACATCCATAGGGAGGGAGGGAGGGAGGGAGAGAGAGAGAGAGAATATGAGAATAACTGGGCCTGATGTGAACTTCTGAAACCTCAATGCCCATCCCCAGTGACACACTTTCTCCAATTAAAAGCCATAGCTTTTAATCTTTCTATCCTTTCAAATAGCTCCACACCCTGGTAACTAAACATTCAAATATATAAGCCTATGGGGGCCATTCTTATTTAAACCACCACACTTCTATTCACAATAGCCCCAAAGAAGATAAAATACCTAGGAATAAACCTAACCAAGGAAGTGAAGGACCTCCACAATGAAAAATTTAAACATCTGAAGAAAGAGATAACATCACTAGAACATGAACAACATCTCATGTTCATGGATGGTAGAATTAATATTGTGGAAATGACTGTTTATACTAAAAGCTATTTACAGACTTAATATGATCCCAATCAAAATCACTATCTCATTTTTCACAGAAATAGAAATAACTATCTTAAAATTCATATGGACCCACAAAAGACCTAAAATAGTCAAAACAATCTTAAGAAAAAAGGACAGGGCCGGGCGGTGGTGGCGCACGCCTTTAATCCCAGCACTCGGGAGGCAGAGGCAGGCGCATCTCTGTGAGTTCGAGACCAGCCTGGTCTACAAGACCTAGTTCCAGGACAGGCTCAAAACCACAGAGAAACCCTGTCTCAAAAAACCAAAAAAAAAAAAAAAAAAAAAAAAAAAGAAAAAAAGAAAAAAGGACAGTGTTGGAAGAATCATCATTCCAGATCTTAAGATCAATTACAGAGCCATAATAGTACAATTAATATGGTATTGGCACAGATATAGACACAAACATGTGTACTCATGACTTCAGGCAGTTGATATTTGACAAAGATGTCAAAAAGATAAGCTGGAGAAAAGAAAGCATCTTCAATAAATGGTGCCTGGAAAACTGGGTGTCCACTTGTAAGAAGACCTGTATCTGTCACCTTGCACAAAAACTAACTTCAAATGGAGTGAAGGATTGGAGGTGAGACATGGAACACTGAAACTGCTAGAAGAAAACATAGGCAGTGCCTGCATGATGTAGGAAAGGACTTCCTGAATAAGACGCCATTCACTAAATAATTGAGGCTAATAATTAATAAGTGGGACTTCATAAAGCTAAAAAGCTGCTGCACACCTAAAGAAACAACCAACTTGGTGAAGAGGAAGCACATAGAGTGGGAAAGAAACTTTGGGAAAGAAAGTTTAATACTCAGAATATATTAAAAAAAAACCCTCAAAAAATAGAGCCAAAAAATGAACTATCCATTAAAAAAATGGGCCTGGAACATGAACAGAGAATTCTCAAAAGAAGAAAAAATGGATTAAGAAATACTCAAAAATGTTCATAATCCCTAGCAATTAGGGAAATGCAAATCAAAACTGAGATTTTTATCTTACCCCAGTCAGAATGGCAAAGATCAACCGAAAGTTGACAACAAATGCTGGATGCAGCATGGTGGAAAGGGAGCCCTCATTCACTGTTGGTGAGGTTGCAAACTGGGGCCATCATTGTGGAAATCAAAATACTAAAGCTAAAAATACATTTACCATGTGTCTTAGTTACGGTTTCTACTGCTGTGAAGAGACACCATGACATGATATCTCTTATAAAGAAAAACATTTATTTGAGGTAGTGGCTTACAGTTTCAGAGGTCTAGTTCATTATCATCATGGTGGGGAGCACGGTGGCTGGGAATATGGTGGTATACAGGCAGACATGGTGCTGAAGAATTCTACATCTTGAACCCAAGGCAATAGGAAGTGAACTGAGACACTGGGCATGGCTTGAACATATATGAGACCTCAAAACCTGCCTCTACAATGTCACACTTCCTCCAACAAGGCCATACCTAATTCAACAAAGCCACACTTCCAAATAGTGCCAGTTACATTCAAACTGCCATAACATATGACCCAGTTCTTCCACTCACTCATTGACATATGTCTGAAGAACTTGACCTCAGACTCCACAGATACTTGTTCAGCCATGTTCATTGATGTGCTGTTTACAATAGCAGGATGACTGACTTTCCTCAAACATTCCTCATTACCTCAGCTGCTGACCTTGCTTCCTGTTTCTTCCTCCACACTTGTCACTGCCTATACCCTCTCTGTGCAGCCTCTTCTCTTGGCCCTGTGGCTGTCTTAGCTGTGTTCCGGCTTAGGTCCACCTTGCTCAGATGCCAGCACTTGTCTTTATTCACTGACCCAGGGACTTAGTTGCTACCCTTCTGTCCTCCCCTTCCAAGGTGGCTCATTTTCATCTACATGGAGACACATGTACATTTTTAAGGGAACCACAGGAGGGGAGGGAGTGGGAACTGGATTTGGCATGTAAAATGAGAAAGGAGATTTTTTAAAAAATAAATAAAATAAAAACTAAAAAAAATTATTTTTACATTATCCATACAAAAGTTCATCTATAGGAAGATAGGACCAGCCTTGAAAAGCCCAGTGTAGTGAGGACAGAGATCATGTGTACTAGGATGTGTGATATCAGCCCTTGCCCAGTCTTGAGTTTGGCCACCTGAAGAAATACTATGCATGTTTAATTTCCTGGTCTGGGACACAGACCATATCATTTTGAGTTCCACCTCCACCTGGCCTAACAGACTGCCATTTGACAGGTCTGTGGTGATCCTAGAAACTATAGAAACTAGATATATAATCTGCTATGACTGACATAGCATATGACTTAGCTTGCAGGCTGGATGCTGATGTGTCAATGGGACTACCAGAAGCTGGAAAAGGAGGAGTGGGAAAAAGAAGAGGTGATGCTCAGAGGTACAAAGTCTTAGAGGAGCAAGTATTAAGAGTTAGTGTACTATATAAAGACCACAGTTGATAGTGAGGACAAGTGCTGGCAAAGATATAGGGACAGAGGAACACTTATTCATTACTGGGGGAATACAAACTGGTGCAACCAATATAAATAAGTGTGGATGTTCCTCAAAAAGATGGAAGTAGATCTGCCACATGATGCAGCCGTACCACCCTTGAACACATATCCAAAGGACTATATAACCTACTATAGAGATACTTCCTCATCATTGTTTACTATTGCTCTATTAACAATAGTCAGGAACTAGAAACTGCCTGGATGTCCATCAACTGATGAATGGCTAATGAAAATGTACATTTACATAATGGAATGCTATTTAGTTGTTAAGAAAAATGAAATTGTGACATTCACAGACAAACAGGTGGATCTGGAAAGTCATTCTGAGTGAGCTAACCCAGACTCATAAAGACAAATATCACATTTTCTGTCACTTATGGTTGTTGAAGATTCAAAGCTATCATTCACAAATAAGAGAAAACATGTTATACATACCATATATAAAAAGCTTAAATGGGATATCCTGTAATGGGCAACAGTTCTCTTACTAAATACCACAGGCTAACAAAAAACCCAGTGCCAGGTTGGCTTATTTCTTTGTGAGTTGTGGACTTGTGGAGGATCTACATAGTAAAAACACAATTACAGTGTGTTGCTAATGCTGTTAGTTACCCTCCTGAACTTGACAGTAGGCCCAATTGCTGAAGAAATTGCGACCATCCAGAAATAGAGTTGGTTCATCCCCATTGGCTAGCTCTCATTGTCCAGGAAGGTGCTAAACAAGCTGCTGATAAGAAAAGTAATCATCAGAGTCATTGCCAAATTCCTTTTATGAAGCTACAGTTACCCTGATACCAAAACCACACAAAGACCCAACCAAGAAAGAGAATTACAGGCCAAATCACTGATGAACATCGACGCGAAAATTCTCAATAAAATACTGGCAAACCGAATCCAAGAACACATTAGAAAAATTATCCATTATGATCAAGTAGGCTTCATCCCAGAGATGCAGGGCTGGTTCAATACGCAAATCTATCAATGTAATCAACCATATAAATAAACTGAAAGAAAAAAACCATATGATCATTTCATGAGATGCTGAAAAAGCATTCGACAAAATTCAACACCCCTTTATGATAAAGGTCTTGGAGAGATTAGGGATACAGGGGTCATACCTAAATATAATAAAAGCTATTTACAGCAAGCCGACAGCCAACATTAAATTAAACGGAGAAAAACTCAAAGCCATCCCACTAAAATCAGGAACACGACAAGGATGTCCACTCTCTCCATACCTCTTCAATATAGTGCTTGAAGTTCTAGCAATAGCGATAAGACAACATAAGGGGATCAAGGGGATTCATATTGGAAAGGAAGAAGTTAAGCATACGTTATTTGCAGATGATATGATAGTATACATAAGCGACCCCAAAAACTCTACCAAAGAACTCCTACAGCTGATAAACACCTTTGGTAAAGTGGCAGATTACAAAATCAACTCCAAAAAATCAGTTGCCTTCCTATACACTAAGGATAAGGAAGCAGAGAGGGAAATCAGAGAAGCATCAACTTTCACGATAGCCACAAATAGCATAAAATATCTTGGGGTAACTCTGATCAAGGAAGTGAAAGATCTATTTGACAAGAACTTTAAGTCTTTGAAGAAAGAAATTGAAGAGGACACCAGAAAATAGAAGGATCTCCTTTGTTCCTGGATTTGGAGGATCTACATAGTAAAAATAGCAATTCTACCAAAAGCAATCTATAGATTCAATGCAATCCCCACCAAAATCCCATCAAAATTCTTCACAGATCTGGAGAAGACAATAGTCAACTTTATATGGAAAAAAAAAACCCAGGATAGCCAAAACAATTGTATACAATAAAGGATCGTCTGGAGGCATTACCATCCCTGACTTCAAACTCTGTTACAGAGCTACAGTATTGAAACAGCTTGGTATTGGCATAAAAACAGAGAAGTCGACCAATGGAATGGAATAGAAGACCCTGACTTTAGCCCACAAACCTATGAACACCTGATTTTCGATAAAGGAGCTAAAAGTATACAATGGAAAAAAGAGAGCATCTTCAACAAAGTATGCTGGCAAAACTGGATGTCAATCTGTAGAAGAATGAAAATAGTTTCATATCTATCACCATGCACAAAACTCAAGTCCAAATGGATTAAAGACCTCAATATCAGTCCAAACACACTGAACCTGATAGAAGAGAAAGTGGGAAGTACTCTACAACACATGGGCACAGGAGAACACTTCCTACGTACAACCCCAGCAGCACAAACACTAAGGACATCATTGAATAAATGGGACCTCCTGAGACTGAGAAGCTTCTGTAAAGCAAAGGACACTGTCACTAAGACAGAAAGGCAACCCACTGACTAGGAGAAGATCTCCACCAACCCCGCAACTGACAAAGGTCTGATCTCCAAAATATATAAAGAACTCAAGAAACTAGACCGTAAAAGGTTAATCAATCCAATTATAAAATGGGGCACTGAGCTGAACAGAGAATTCTCAACAGAAGAAGTTCAAATGGCCAAAAGACACTTAAGGTCAGGCTCAACTTCCTTAGCGATCAGGGAAATGCAAATCAAGACAACATTAAGATACCATCCTACACCTGTCAGAATGGCTAAAATCAAAAACACCAATGATAGCCTCTGCTGGAGAGGTTGTGGAGAAAGGGGTACACTCATCCATTGCTGGTGGGAATGCCAACTTGTGCAACCACTTTGGAAAGCAGTGTGGCAGTTTCTCAGCAAAGTCGGGATCAACCTACCCCTGGACCCAGCATACCACTCTTGGGAATATACCCAAGAGATGCCCTATCATATAACAAAAGTATATGCTCAACTATGTTCATAGCAGCATTGTTTGTAATAGCCAGAACCTGGAAACAACCTAGATGCCCTTCAATGGAAGAATGGATGAAGAAAGTATGGAATATATACATATTAGAGTACTACTCAGCAGTAAAAAACAATGACTTCTTGAATTTTGCATACAAATGGATGGAAATTGAAAACACTATCCTGAGTGAGTTAAGCCAGACCCAAAAAGAGGAACATGGGATGTACTCACTCATATTTGGTTTCTAGCCATAAATAAAGGACATTGAGACTATCATTCATGATCCTAGAGAAGCTAAATAAGAAGGTGAACCCAAAGAAAAACATACAGGCATCCTCCTGAATATTAACCTTCATCAGGCGATGAAAGAAGACGAGACAGAGACCCACGTTGGAGCACTGGACTGAAGTCTCACTATCCAAAGGAGGAGCAGAAGGAGAGAGAGCAGGAGCAAGGAACTCAGGACCGCGAGGGGTGCACTCACATACTGAGACAATGGGGATGTTCTATCGGGAACTCATCAAGGCCAGCTGGCCGGGGTCTGAAAAAGCATGGGACAAAACCGGACTTGCGAACATAGCGGACAATGAGGACTACTGAGAACTCATGAACAATGGCAATGGGTTTTTGATCCTATTGCACGTACTGGCTTTGTGGGAGCCCGGGTAGTTTGCATGCTCACCTTACTAGACCTGGATAGAGGTGGGTGGTCCTTGGACCTCCCACAGGGCAGGGAACCCTGATTGCTCTTTGGGCTGATGAGGGAGGAAGACTTGATTGGGGGAGGGGGAGGGAAATGGGAGGCGGTGGCGGGGAAGAGGCAGAAATCTTTAAGAAATAAATAAAGAAATAAATAAAGAAAGAAAAAAAAAAAAAAGAAAAGTAATCATCGATCTTACCCAGCTGTGAGGCCTGGGAGCTACAGTAACAACTTCTCTGACAAGACACGTGATTGTGACACGGAAATGACTTTCCTTCTGTGTTGTACATCTTGATCTCAAAGCTCCTCTAGCAGGACTTGCCGTATTTTTCATAAGCACAGCAAGTATCAGCCATACACCCTCAAGTTCACCTCCACTGCATACTGCTTCCCCTCACCTTTATTTCTCTACAGCCCTTTCAGTCTCTGGCATCCCTGACAGAGCATCTCAGTGCAGGAAGCTTTGTAAGTCTTCATCTTCTCTGTGCAAGGTACAGGCCTGGTGTGACATATGTGTGTATGTGTGTGTGTAGGAGATCTATATCTATATCTATATATCGATATCTCTATACATGGGTGTTACTTGCATCATTGAGTAGATAAAAAGCAAAGCAAAACAAAACCAAAAAACAAGACAGAGCATTAAGTGGGCAGGCAAGGGAAGTGAAATTCAGTGAGAAGACAGAAAATGGAATTCCAGTGAACAGGTTTAAGAAGGATGACACGGGGCCCCAGTAAATGGCTGAGCTTGGGTAGGTGGAAATGAAATGGTTTTCCTGCTTTTGTGCCTAAAAAATCTGAGCAATCAAAACTGTTTGCTTCCAGGACTCCCGTAGAGGAGCCTGACAGAAAGTCCATTACAGTAATCGGATAGAAAATCTTTTATAATTTTTTCCCAGTGTTAAGAGGATACATATATCATTAACATACTTAAATGTTTAAGTAATGCAGCAGCATTAATTGAAATAATTAGCTTTTGTGTGTATATAGCCCATGGGTATACTGGGTAACTTTAGAAGTTCCATAATGAATAGAAATTATATTTGTTGTTTGAGTTCAAAACCTTCACAGTTCTTTTAAGGTAATTTATTTTAAAATATTATAGTCTTTGAACTATAATTCAATTCTGTTAGGTACCATTTTCATCTTCATGATAAAAATTTGTATATAATTTTTGGTAGCAGTTTCTTGCTTGATTCTAATTTTTTTTTCAGTACTGGAGATTGAATACTGGACCTTCCTTCTACATGCTAGGCAAGCACTCTTCCACAGGGCTGTCTCCAGCCTCTTGATTTTAATTTTTTAAAAAAAGCCTTTTTCATCAAAACTTACATTAATTCTTTATTCTTAGAGCTCAGAAGAGGTAGTAACTTTTTCAAGGTTTTGATACCTCTGGACACAGAGAAAATGAATGAATGAATGAAAAGGAATGAAAATAACAAGACATATCTGTGCAGCCTCTCCCTGGACCTTGGTACCCTCTCAGCCAGTCTCAGAGTCATCGTCAGTGTTGACTCTTGCTATTTAGAAGCTGAGTTTCAGAGTTTTGTGAGGACACTGACTTGGGATACATCTCTGGCTGCTTTTTCATATAGCCTTCTGTCAGGCCTTTCCCTGTGTCACTGGCAGGACCACAGGGCAGTTGGGCTGCTGCTTTTCTGATATCATTCATATGGCAAATACGAAAGTTTTCTTGGCTTTGTCCTAGGGAAATATTCTAGGTTCTAGCAGTGATCATTTGAAAAATTGTGTGTGGTGAGAGTGAGGTGTTTTCCCTGCTGTTGTGGCCACAGAATCTGAACTGTCAGAACCATTCCACACACTAAGAATACTTGATTTATATAGAATATCATGTATGTATGTATGTAAGTATGTATGTATGTATGTACAATCACTGAATAAAGAATACGTTCTTTGAATAGGGATTATATATATGTACATACCATATGCAGAGTATATAGTAGACTATATGTATATATTACTGTATCTGTTTGCCTAGCATACACATAAACACATACATACATAGGTCATTGTAGGGAAGAAAATATCTTGGATTCAGCTCTGGGCTTTTATGTGAAGTGTTTGGGCACAGTCAGACAGCCTAGACCTGATATGTATCTCTGAAAAGCATATGTATTCATAGATAAAACAATGACAGATGCCATAATTTATTGGCTTCTTGGGCCCTTTAGTCACTTTCATGACAATAAAATGTAGTCCAAACAAATTATTTGATGCAAGATGAAATGAGTGACTGTGGGAAATATAAACTAAAATGCCAGTCAGGAGGGCAGCTTTGGAAAACAAATGAGAAGCCTGTGGAATCTGTGTCATAGCCTATAGAATTTATAAGAGAAGTTGTATTATAAAATTCACATTTTAAAAAATGGAATGAGGGGGCTGGAGAGATGGCTCAGAGGTTAAGAGCACTGGCTGCTCTTCCAAAGGTCCTGAGTTCAATTCCCAGCAACCACATGGTGGCTCACAACCATCTGTACTGGGATCTGGAGCCCTCCTTTGGCGTGCAGACATACATCGAGGCAGAATGTTGTATACATAATAAATAAATAAATCTTTAAAAAAAAAATGGAATGAGGATTCAGTATGTGTCAGCTTCCTCCCAACCACGGTCTATGTGAACGATAGTGTTACTAATGGTGGCATCAAATATGAAAGGTATACATCGTATCTAGTTCAATATCTACTGTGCTTGTAACTGAAATAGAAAAGGACCAAACCATTATTTTGATTGCACCTAACATTCTATAATACTCCTAAAGCTGTTTGTTTTTAATATTTTTGCCCTTGATTATAGTTACTTATAGTGAAAGTATGTTTGCATGTCCACAGTTGTATTGGGTATCAGAAGTCTTTTAACACCAGGTTCATAGTCAGGTGATGTTAGAAGTCAATAGAAATTGCAATGTTAATAAATATGAGTGTTGCTAATAGAGTGGGCACAGAAATGGAGCTTGTATGTGTGCTCCTGTTTCCTCTACAGACAGCCTCAGTGTTAGTACACAAAAACAGATTCACCGGACACTTGGACATGAGATGAGGCTCCAGCTTCCAGGTGCCTCACTCATCGGGTTTGTGGAGCATGGTGTTGTGTCTCTGGGGACAGTCTTTTTTCTCTGTGAAGTATTAGGAACCTTGGGTTTGAACAGTTGCTTTTCTGATCAAGTTACTTGAAATAATATCAGAACTTGAAAAATCTCCCATTCTTGGAGATGGGATTGTTGGTCAAATTTAAAGTTGTAAGCAATTAAAATTTTATACTTACTTGGATCAGATTTTCTGATCTACCCCTTTTTGTTTGTATGCTAAATTAAAAATAAAATAAAGAAAATCTGTTTATGCTGGAGATTTCTACGTCCACATAATATTCAAGGAGACTAAGTTTAGTACCCTGAATTATTTAAAGTACAGAATTGTTTGTGGAAATAGTTTTATTTCATCAAGCTATTTGAATTATGTACATGCCTAAGTTAAAATGCTTATTTTTTAAAAATACACTGTATATTTTAAAATAAATAATATCTTGAACAGTTAAAGCTATCTTATATTTTGAGACTGTTTTGTGCATTGGAAAAAGTAAAAAGGCAGCTCAGTTACTGGAGAAATGCTGAAGTTTGGGAAATTTTGTTATCTTGGGAGCAAAATATTTTCAGTACCACACCAATTCTTCAGCTTAAGAATAAAGCTGGGAAGAATGCCTTCAGCTATTAGTTTTCCTGAATCCAAAGACATGGGTGGGGCAGGATCAAAAATACTCATTTGATCAAAGTTATTGGCTCTGAAGGTATTCTTACCTGTGTAAGGAAGATGAAAGGTGTTGTTTTTATTGCATGCTAGTAACAGTGTAATTTTGAACTAATTGGTGTTGAACTGCCAATCACCTGGGGGGAATGCAAATAGATACTCTTACAATTTCCTTTGAGGTAGTGAAATCTTATGTCGGGGCTGGAAGAAAAACAGAATAATACCGTGAAATTGACCTTAAATGAGCTGCTTTGTGGTTTTCTTGGAGAATCCCTTTTTATTTTTCAGGACTTGTCCAAACAGGTTTTTGTCTACAATTTGACTTATTGACTAGACAATGCTGACACTAAACATTTTAGGTTTGTTTTGAAATAAAATAACGATAATATGGTTTTTAGGATATTTTCATTTTTGATGCAACTTAAATTTATATAATAGTTGAGTGTTTACAATATGCCATAAGTCCACATACTAGCCATTGTTGGCTTGGTCATTTATAATGTAGGATTCTCTCCCACATTTTTGCTTGGTTATTAATATATTACCATGTAATGAAGGAAGGGAATGTCCTGGAAAACTGTTATTTCAGGTCACTTATCTGAGGAAAGTAGGAATGTGCTCTCGATTTTATATGAAAGATAGTACTTACCAATTAACTCTTGTGTGTCTGGAGTTGGACCACCTAAAATAATAGCACATTTTGGAAATGTGACTTCAGGGGGTTGGAGAGATGGCTCACTGGTTGCTCTACCAGAGGATTTGAATTTAATTCTCAGCATCCACACAATAGCTTAAAACCATCCACAACTCCAGTTACAGGGAGTCTGACATCGTCTTTTGGCCTCTGATGGCATTGCATGCATGCGGTGCATACACATACATTCGGGGCGGGGGACACACATGAACACAGAATAAAATTTTAAAAAATGTCACTTCATCTTTTTTTTCTTTGAGGAAGCATGCATTCATTATTATAGACATTTGTATTGAGCTATATAGATATATCACAAGGTAGGCTGCTAGTCTCTTCACTTAATTTCAAATTGACACCACACCAGGAATACTGTCCTGGGAACCATTCTCTTTCCAAGTTCAGAATGTTCATCAATTATTCCCCAGCCTCAAACTAATTACTGGAAGTAAAATATCACTGTTAGATATTTTGCACTTTTATTTAAAGATACTTGACAGTCTTACACTGCTGTACTGTCCTCTGAAAGTCCTCTTTCCTTTGGAGATGCCCACTAACTTTGTAACCTAATTGCTTCTTTTTTGCTTTGGTTGCCAGAACCCCAAAACTAAATTTGTAGTCAAGTTGTAGTAGGTTTGGCTCATAATGCCTGAGTATCTCTGTGCTACATTTAACCCTACTTTTGTAAAAGTGTAAGTTGGATATTAATGAATAAAATAATGAAGCCAAGGCACTCTGGAGACAGCATGGAACTTTTAGCCGACATGTGGCATTGGCTCTCTGTCTCCAGAGATGGGAAAAAATGAGAGAGGGACAACAGGAGGACTGAGGATCTGTGACTTTTCTAGGGGCTTAGAAAAGAAGGCCTTTGAATCTCTATAGTGAGACCTATGTAGCCCAGCACTCCTTTGGACCTTTGCTTGAGAATGGTCACTGTTTGCCCTCCTACTCAGGTTAGCTGCCTCCTTCTGAGTCAGTTCTTTTGGCTACTTGCCCTTTAGTCCCCAAGACCAAGAGCTAGTGCTTTTTGAAGGACCACCTATCTTTCAAAGGAAACAACAGTGAAGACAGAAAACAGAAGCAGGGCACTTGTTCAGGGCCAGTGAGGAAGAGGATCACCTGACAGGTGAAACCTACTGTTGTTTAATTCGAGAGTCAAGACAGAATTTGTACCTAACCTCCAAAAGTATCAAGATGGGCCAGGGAAGTGTATTAGAAAACAAAACTACCCAGAGCTTAAAAATAAAAGGAAATAAAAAATATTTATTAAGGTAGACAGAATAATGCTTATCCAAAGATGCCCAATCCTAAGCCCTAGAACTTGTAAATGTGTTACTTTGCAGGTTTGATCAGAGTAAAGGTCTTGATATTATACAGGCATACAGAGTACCAGGTGGACTCAGTGTAAAAACTAAAGGAGGATGGCCAAAGAGTAGAAAAGGCAATGGAAGCACAAGTGTAGTAGAAAAGCTCTTGTGAAGCATAGATCAGAATATAGGAGAAGTAAATCATTAATGAAATAATAAATATGGACTACAGGTAAGCACATATCTAGATGGAGAGAAAATAACAAGTGAGAAAAGATGGTAATGTAAATAGAAGGAAAAATTCATCAAGCTGAGACTTGAATGCAGATTCAAAGCCAGAGAGGGTTGTAGGAGAGATTGCTACATGGACATGTATACCTCTGTTATGTCAGTGCTCTATGCTTCTGGCCTCAACAGGGATTTAAAAGATAATTTATCCTATAAGAATTTGACTTCCAGAAATGATGTGAAAAATTGCATACAAAAGAGAGTTCAACAGAGAAATTGAACTGGTGCCTAACTAGAGCCTTCACCCTAGTGTATATGGTTCTGGAAGGTACTCTCTGTGTTACTAGAGGAGAAGGGTGACCACTAACCCAACTATAAACTCTGAGATCTATGACACTGACCTACATGCCTAATTTGTTGGTGCAACAGTGATACAAACATTGTGGGAGGAGCCAACCACTCTCTGATTGGATTTAAGGCTCACTGTAGGAGGAGAAACCCATGCATGACCACTGCTTAGGTAGCCAAGAACCTGAGACTAGGTAGGCCATGGGCCTAGGGGAAAACCAAATACTATTGTCCTGTTAAAGGAACATAGCAATCAAATGACTCCTATACATAACGTTCTGCTCTACCCATACATCAGTGTCTTGCTCAGCCACCATCAAAAGTTAGAAGGGTACCGCGGCCTACCACCACAGACATCCACAACTGAGTAATGTGCAGGGTGAGGGATTTTGGAATACTCAGTTCAAAATGGGCTGTCTCCATCAAACCCTCCTCCCCTCAGGGCTCAGGAAACTATGGAGAAGAGGTGGTGGGAAGATTGCAAGAGCCGTAGGGAATGGATGGCTCCAAGGAAACAGTGTCTTCCTGACCCAATAGGACTGATGCATGTATGAACCTTCAGAGACCGTAGCAGTGTGTACAGGACCTGCACAGGTTCAAGCCAAACAGGGTCCCAGCACTGAGAGGAGAAAGTAGACACAAACTCCCATCCCTAACCAAGAAACTATATCCAATTGACAAACCACTTGCAAAAAAATTGGTTTTCTCCAATAGAGTCTCATTGGGTATATTAACAACACTTAAGGCTAGGCCCCAGGACCAGCAGTAGATGGCCATCAAACAAAACAAAACGTAACAAAACAAAGAAAATGAACTCAATGGTATTTTTGTAAACTTTTGTCTCATATTGCTTTGTTTGGGCATTCTTTTTGTATTACTCCATATTTGCTTATATATTATGGTTTCTGCCTTTTTTTTGTTTTTATGGGTTTTGTTTGTGTGTATATATATTTCTTGTTCTTTTTCTTTCTTTAAAAAAAATTCTGGTCAGGCAGTGGTGGCTTACACCTTAGTCCAGCATTTCCGAAGCAGGGGCAGGTGGATCTCTTAGTTCTAGGTCAGCCTGGTCTACAGAGTGAGTTCCAGGACAGTCAGGGCTACACAGAGAAACCTTATCTTGAAAATAGAACAAAATTCTGATTTGTTTTTTGTTGGCCTGTTTGTTTTCTAAAGAGAGAAGAAAAGAAAGAAAGTATAGTTAGGAGGGTGAAGGAGGTGAGGAGAATCTGGGAAGAGTTGGGGCAGTGGAGTGGAATTATCAGAATATATTATATGAAAATTTATTTTGAATAAAATATTTTTAAAATATATTTTTAAAATAGATAGTTCAGCATCAAACTTACCTCTGCAACTTGCTACAGGCCACTAAATAACGTATGCAGTTGTAAAGGGTTACACGTTCCCAAATATGTTACTTTTTTTTTTTTTTTTTTTTTGGTTTTTCAAGACAGGGTTTCTCTGTGTAACAATCCTGGCTGTCCAGGAACTCACTGTGTAGACCATGTTGGCATTGAATTCACTGGGCTCCGCTGCCTCTGCCTCCCAAGTGCTGGGATTAAAGGCCACCACTTCCCGGCAAGATGTTACTTATTGATTAGGGCAAAAAAATATTCATGTACTCATTTCATGTCTCTGCACTGAGCACTGAATCTATGGCAGGCACTATTCTAACTTCTGCACTAAAGGAAAAATGTACCATTAGTACCATTGTACTTGAAATAATATTTCAGGAAGATGAGGACTGGGAGGAAAGATGATTGGCTAACATGGTGGTGAGAGCTTTTACCTTGACACAGTACTCTATACATAACAGCAGGTTATAGGCTAAGGCTGTTTATACTGAAATATGTTTATACTGTTATAATGAAAACAAGCTATCCAAGTATGAGAACTACAAATGAGAACGTAAGCACTGACATACTGTAAACCTGAGAAAAAAATCAACAAAAGTCCTTGTAGCTGGGGAAAGATGAAATAAAGACAAGGCAGATTAAATCGTCTACACATTTGCCCTACCTAGAGGGAAAAGCCCCACTCCTCACACATCAGTCTAACTGCGGGAGGCAGTTTAGTCCCTTGATGTCACTGTTGAGCTGTTGGAAAACCACACGGAGGCTTGCTCTGTCTCCTAAATTCTAATTATGTGGAACTATTTACTTATTTTTAAGTTACTTTGAGTTTTGTGGCTTAGTGGAAAACATCCTGACAGGTACTTGCAATTTCACAGGTGAGAACAGTGAGTTTCAGAGAATTATAAATCTAAGAGGACAGAGAATTCCAAGAAGAAAAACCACAATAAAAATTTTGGAATGTAGTAGACAGGAAAATGTTGGAATTAACCACTTTAAAAGACTAAAAGAAGCCCATTCCTAAATCATCTATGGTTGATTTATACCTTGGCACCACCAGGTGAGGTAGCATGAAGGAAGAAAGGAAGCACTCATGGAAAAGCTGTCATGAACGGCTTAAGCTCCATGTCCCTTGCTTCTATTCGAGGTGCCAGACACATGCCTCTTGTCCACTTTAGAAGGGTGGGAGTGCGCACAGACAGATTCGTAGGTCCATCCTCCACTCGCACTGCTGAACTTTATTTGACAAGGAGATCAGGAGGGTTCCTCTCAGGAACCTGCCCGAGAGGAAAGCTCTGCAGCTCTAGCAGAGGGAATCATTGGATTCTTATGAGTGAGACTCACCTTGTCTGAAGTTCAAACCAGCGTTTATCTCTCATAACTTCATTCTTAAAATACAAACAACCAAGACTGGTGAGTGAGGAAAGCCTCCCATGTGAACACAGCAGGCATGGGCATGTAGATATGGGTGCATGGAGAAGGAATGGTTCGAGATGAACCACTTCTTATACCCTGAGTCGGACAAGAAGGCCACTTTCACCTGGAGCGTTGACTTAGGAGTAAGAAAATAAACCAGAATGACAAAAATAAGTAAAGTGTAAGAGGTAAGAATTTGAGAGACCCCTTCAGTGGAGCTAGCCTCTAGCTATCAAGACATTCCTTCCAGACAGGGCTAAGGAAAAAATATGATGAAAAAAAATGACAGGATCAAGAAATTGCTCTGATCTGATCTGTGAATTTTGAGATTGAAAAAGATTGAAAATGCTCACTGTGTTCCCAACACTGCACAGACATGTATTCAGAGCAAGAATATTGGGAACAAAGATCCTGCACAATTTACAGTGTCATTGACAAGCAGACTTTTCTGGGGTAAGACTGAGAATTGCTTCAGACTTCTCAGAAACAGTGTTGAAACTGTAGGCTCATGATTAAAGGCTCTAGCTGGTCGTGATAGTTTGCAAGACGCTGTAAACATCACAACAGTGGTTCTTAACCTTCCTAATGCTGAGACCTTTTAATACAGTTCCTTCTGTTGTGACCTCCGACTATAACAGTATTTTTGTTGCTACTTCCTAACTGTAATTTTGCTTACTGTTGTGAATTGTAAATATCTATGTATTCTGATGGTCTTAGGTGAGCCATGTGAAAGGGTTGTGACCCTCAGGTTGAGAAACATGCATTAGAAGGTAGATCTTAGCTTCAAGGAACTGGAGGCATGTCGTTGAGAGGTATTCTGTCTGTGATTCCTTCCTCTCTCTGCTTCTCTCTTCTGCTTTGGTGAAGAATCAGCAAAACACTCCTTGGTGAGGTGGCATTAGGAGGAAGCGGGCATTGAAACAAGTCCAAGCAAATGCTTGACACAGAGCTTTGTGTACGCTTTATTCTGAAAAAGATAAAACTTCAAATTCACTGAAAACTAGGGCAATAGTGTGGAAAGCTGATGTACTGAGTTATTCTGAATGCAGGTACTGTATTTTACTGAATGTAATAAGGTGAATTGGCTATAGACAAACAGAATGAATGAGGGTGGGCTACTTAGCGCATCATTTTGTTCAGGTCCTGCTTGCATTTTCTCTGATGAAGCCAAAGCTTTGCAGTTTTCCTTCCCCTCTCACCTTTCCTTGCTGAGGCAGGAAGCACTCCTGAGTTTTCATTCTGGAGTCTAGGCGATTAGGCTGACTTCTCCCTGCTGTGCTGTGCTCATCAAGGCTCCGGGACAGACCTGACTGAAGTGGTCTTTGGCATTCTTACCTCCTATGCTTTATTGATTCTTGTTGTCATTCTTGTCATTCTGTTTCTTATTTCTAGGGGTCAATGAAGAGAAGACAGATACAGAAATTGGATTCAATTGGACTGGGCTCTCTGATAGAGAAACCAAAGCAAGCCAAAAACTCAGCATGTTCATTATATTGAATTGAATAGGGAGACAGGGTTATTGCATATAACTGAACAAGGTTTAGTTTATACGAATAGAAAATCTCTGTAGGGCTGCAGTCTTCAGACCATAAATAATTCTGGGGAAGAAAGCTATGGTAGACATTTTTCTGCACTCACAATCAACATTTGCTCTTGGATCAGGAAGGAAGGCTTTGCCATTCATTTTCCCATGGGTCTGAGGCTTTGTAGTTCTTAACATGATTGTGCCCATATCAACAACACACAATCATTCAGGACTTCATTCACTCAGGGTTTTGTCTGTTCCCCATACTAATGTAACAGGATTTCTGACACTAGGGCTTCCAGTTGCCTGGTTTCTCTGCTTGCTTGTTTATGCATTTTCTTTTATAAATAGTTTTATTCACTTTTGAGAATTTCATACATGAGCATTGCATCTGCATCACTGGTCCTTTCTATTTCCCCTCCAACTCCTCTACCCTTCCACATTTCTGATGTCCTCTTTAATTATTATTATTACACGCAAACATACATATACACTAATGCATATATAACCTACTGAGTTTATTTAGTTTTGTTTGTACATATGCATATATCCAGGGATAACCTTTACTGCAAAGTTTCCTGTTGGCCTCTTCAGTGAGTTGCTTTGCTGTTTTAAATAGGGAGTCAAGTTCATTTGCTTATCACAAATGTTCCCCGCCCCCTCCAGACAGGGTTTCTCTGGCTGTCACTCACTTTGTGGACCAGGCTGGCCTTGAATTCACAGAGATCCTCCTGCCTCTGCTTTCCAAGCGCTGGGATTAAAGGCATATGCCACCACCTACTGGGTTCCAATGAATTAACTGATTTAAGAGATTAAACTTCAAAGAAGATCTAGATAATGATTACAATGAAACACATGCACACAAATGCAAGGCAAGTAAAACCTAAAAGGAAGTAAAACTTAAAAGTTCTCAAAATAGAATTTAGGTCACAGAACATTTAAGAAAATGATCAATATAAAATGATAAAATATATTTTATAAGAAAAATGTAGCCGGGCGATGGTGGCGCATACCTTTAATCCCAGCACTTGGGAGGCAGAGGCATGTAGATCTCTGTGAGTTTGAGGCCAGCCTGGTCTACAGAGTGAGTCCAGGACAGGCTGCAAAACTATACAGAGAAGCCCTGTCTCGAAAAACCAAGAAAAAAAAAAAGTAACAATCCTAGAGATATAATAAGGGAGACCTTCAGCAACCAAATGCACAATCATAATGAAAACAATCCTTTAACAGTGGAGGAAGCCTAACCTGACACATTATATCTGGGGATTTAAAAATCATCTGTTTCAGGATTTAAGAGATTGAGCAAAAGACTAGGAAGATACTGTACACAAACTATTGGTGAGACAAGTAGAAAGTAGGAGTGGAGGAAACCCATATGAGAAACATGAGGTGCAATCTGATGCATTTAGGAAAATGTGCATTTAAGTAGCCTATCACTTTGGCAAAAGTTCAACAGTTGGCTGCATCCAATGTGAGTGATGGATGATATAGGCATTTTGAAAACAGGAATTTTCAAAACCTGTTGATAGAAGTTGAAACTATTACAATAATTTGAATTATTATAGTACATAAAAACATTTGGGAACTGTAAACCTTAAAAAGCTTTTAAAACTGAAAGTGGCCCACTTCAGACTGTAATAGAAACAAATGAACCGCATGTGCTAATGCTCACCAGAATATTGACAAATGCAGCAATGCTGAGTGGAGCTGCGGCACGTCCAGATTGTGATATGCACACTCAGCTGTTAGGAGATGTTTATTGACAGGCAATTGCAAACAGTCAACTAATGTGTCTGGTTTGACATTTGTCTAAGAGTTTGGATGAGTCAGAAAACCCATATGTAAGACAGAAGTTAAATATGAATGTAAAGAAAGTCATGGAAGCACCAGCCACACTGGGGATAATTGTAATTTTAGGGAAGCAAACTGGAGAGGGGAAGGTCTTGACTCTTTGTTCTTACTATAGTAAGCACATGATAAGAAAGATTAGTATAAGAGATCCAGCAAGGAAAGACATTTTTCTAAGAAATATGATTGTTAGTCTTCATGAGTTTGGATTCTCTAGAGCAGTGGTTATCAGCCTTCCTACTGCTGTAACCCTTTTACAGTTCTTCATGTCCTGGTGACTCCCAACCATAAAATTATTTTCCCTGTTACTTTGTAGTTTTAATTTTGCTACTGTTATGAATCCTAATGTAAATATCTGTGTTTTCTGATGGTCTTACGTGACCCCTCTGTAGGGGTCATTTGACCTCCAGAGGGGTCACAACTCACAGGTTTGAGAACCGCTACTCTAAATAGTGAGCTTTTATGTGACTCACAGCAGCCACTGCCCTTCCCAGCCCTCAGTGAGTACCAGATGCTTTGTATTTTAGCTACAGGTCTACATGCTCTCCCGTGTTAAGGCATCCACTGCTACACTTACAAGTACTTTTGCTTTGATAGGGCTGTCTTCATCAGTGGAATACAACGTAATGGAATTGGAGAAAGAACTTGAGAATGTAAAGACCCTTAAGACAAAATTAGGTATTGTACTTTTCTTTTGGACTTATTTGTTAGTCTTGGATAGTTATAAAAAGACTGTAAATAGTCTTAAAATATTTGAAAATTTATGAAAGTTTAGTTTGTGTTAAAAACTTTCTGTGTTCAGAGTCATTGGTCTTTCTTATAGGAGAGGGTAAGTATAAATTCTCTGAAATTACTTTTTTAAAAGGCTTGTTTATTTTATATGTTATGAATGCTTTGCCTGCATGTCTATCTTTGTAGCCCCTAGAACTGGAGTTACCAGTGGTTGTGAACCACCTTGTGGGAGCTGGGTGATGAGCTGAGGCCTCTGCAAGAATAACAAATGCTCTAAACCACTGAGCCGTCGTCTCTCCAGCCCCTGAAGTTACTTTTCAAATATGTTAACATGCAAAGATGTTGGGGCTTTATCTGTTCACTTGAGTTGATTTTTTCTGTATGTGGCTGGCTGCACACATACCAGAGTGGATGTGGAGGTCAGAGAAGAACCCGCAGCAATAGGTTCTTCTGTTCCTTCATGTGGACTTTGACTGGTGGCAGGTATCTTCAGTCACCAAGTCATCTTGTTAGCCCCACTTGCATTATTTTTGAGAAATACTAAGTAAAAACTTCTCTGTCAATGTGATTTTTAAAATGTGCTTTTTATGACTGATAGAAGGCACTTTAATTATGATGTGCCTTAATGCGACTTTCTTGGTTTTTGGCTCATCAAGTTTCTTGGATGTGGGAGTTTTATTTATTTATTTATTTATTAAAGATTTCTGCCTCCTCCCCACCACCGCCTCCCATTTCCCTCCTCCTCCCCCAATCAACTCCCCCTCCCTCAGCAGCCCGAAGAACAGTCAGGGTTCCCTGCCCTGTGGGAAGTCCAAGGACCCCCCACCTCCTTCCAGGTCTAGTAAGGTGAGCATCCAAACAGCCTAGGCTCCCAAAAAGCCAGTACGTGCAGTAGGATCAAAACCCAGTGCCATTGTTCTTGACCTCTCAGCAGCCCTCATTGTCAGCTATGTTCAGCGAGTCTGGTTTTATCCCATGCTTTTTCAGACCCAGTCCAGCTGACCTTGGTGAGTTCCTGATAGAACATTCCATTGTCTCAGTGTGTGGGTGCACCCCTCGCGGTCCTGAGTTCCTTGCTCCTGCTCTCTCTCCTTCTGCTCCTCATTTGGACCTTGGGATTTCAGTCCGGTGCTCCAATGTGGGGTCTCTGTCTCTGTCTCCTTTCATCTCCTGATGAAGGTTAATATTCAGGAGGATGACTATATGTTTTTCTTTGGGTTCACCTTCTTATTTAGCTTCTCTAGGATCACGAATTATAGTCTCAATGTCCTTTATTTATGGCTAGAAACCAAATATGAGTGAGTACATCCCATGTTCCTCTTTTTGGGTCTGGCTTAACTCACTCAGGATAGTGTTTTCTATTTCCATCCATTTGCATGCAAAATTCAAGAAGTCATTGTATTTTACTGCTGAGTAGTACTCTAATATGTATATATTCCATATTTTCTTCATCCATTCTTCCATTGAAGGGCATCTAGGTTGTTTCCAGGTTCTGGCTATTACAAACAATGCTGCTATGAATATAGTTGAGCATATACTTTTGTTGTATGATAGGGCATCTCTTGGGTATATTCCCAAGAGTGGTATTGCTGGGTCCAGGGGTAGGTTGATCCCGAATTTCCTAGAAGCCGACACACTGCTTTCCAAAGTGGTTGCACAAGTTTGCATTCCCGGATGTGGGAATTTATACTTTTCATATAACCTGAGAAATTTTGACTCTTAATTTATTCCAATATTTTTCTTTTCTCCTTTGTGCTGCTCTTTTCAGGGACTTCAGTTATTTGCAGATTATCTGTAGCTCGTTTGGTTTTGGATAGTTTCTTTTGCGGTTTTACTCATCTCAACCTTTCTTCTGCAGGTCTCATCTGTCTCTTGTCCCATCTGCTGTATTTTATTCTCAGACACTGGTTTTCAGTTTTGCTTTGGGCCTGTTATCTTCATGCTGATAATTGACATTGTTCAATCTGTTTCCTCCAACTTTGTTGGAAAAAAGAAGGAATATAGTTATGAGAGCACTCTTAAGTATGTGTGTGTGCATCTGTGGGTGCATGTTCATGCCAGTGGTTAATATCGGGTTTCTTTCTTGATTGCTTTCTACTTTGTTTTTGAGATTTTAAATTTATTTATTTATTTTTTAATTGAATCTGTAGCTCACTGTTTTGGCTCTACTACCTGGCCAGACATCCTGGAGCTCTTCCTGTCTCTGCCCCCCAGCCCTGAAATTACAAGCCTGTGCATTATACTAGGCTTTCTCATGTCAATTCTGGTGTTCAAACTCAGGTTTTCATGCTTGCACAGCAAGGCCTTTACCAACTGAGCGGTTTCTGTAGCCCCTCTGAGAACTGTGCTGGTTGTCTATTGTTTTGTCAAGCTAGAGCAGTGGCTCTCAACCTTCCTAATTCTGAGACCCTTTAATACAGTTCCTCATGTTGCAGTGATTCCAACCATATAATTGTTTTTGTCTCTACTTCGTAACTATAATTTTGCTACTGTTATGAATCGGAATGTAAAGATCTGTTTTCTGAGGGTCTTAGGTGACCCCCAAATGGGTCAAGACCCACAGGTTAAGAACTGCTGAGCTACAGCTAAAGTCATTTGGAAAAAGAGAACCTCAATTGAGAAAATGCTCTACTAAATTGGCTTGTGGACATTTCTTTTTTTTTAAATTAATGATTAATGTGGGAAGGCCCAGCTCATTGTAGATGGTACCACCCTTGGGAGGTGGTCCTGAGTGGTGTAAGAAAGCGGTCTGAACATGTTAGGAGGAGCAAGCTAGTAAGCAGCATTCCTCTGTGGCTTCTGCATCAGTTCTTCCTCCACGCTTCTGCCTTGAATTACTGTTCTGACTTCTCTTTAGATGAGGGACTATAGCTGTGAGCTGAAATAAACTCCTCTCTCCCCAGGTTTCTTTTGGTCATGGTGTTGATAATACAACAATAGAAACCATCACTAGTAAAAAGCACTTCTAATCGCTTTGCCTGTGAATTCTGACATTCTTTGTTAGCTCTTGATAAGTTTCAAAGGATTGGTTTTGTTTCATATTATTTGTTTTATGTTATTTTTTACTTCTTTGCATGCTCGGCAATTTTTGAAAGGAAAATAGGCATTTTGGGATGCTGGTATTTTTTTTGCATCCCTGAGGGGAAGGAACTTTGGATTGAAATGCAGTTAACTGATTCAGTTGGCTGTCTCTGAAATCTCACTGGGCTGGACCAGAGCAGTACTGCTCCAGGGCACCTGCTCCATTGTGGGGCATTTCTCCGTGTGGCCCAAGCAACTATCAAGCACGGTTCCCTCATGTTTGTCTTTAGCCATAGAGTGCTTTGTGTCTGAGTTGCATATGTGAGGTGACCCTTGGCAGACTTTTGGTGTACTTAATTTGTCCTGCAATCTTGTTTCTGAAGATCTCAGTTAGTTGGGTTTTCTCAGACTCACATTTCATGTTTTCTGGGCGGGAATGAACTGAGCTTTTCTTGGTTCCTTTGCCTAGCCATCATGTTCTAGAAACTTTCAAGATGTTAACTGAGGTCGTTTAGGTTTGTATTGTTCACTGCCCCTCAAACCTATTGTACTTCCCAAGATCAGAAGTTCAGGGTCCTGAACATTTTGTGTGTGTGTATGTATGCCTGCTTGCCTGCCTTTCTTTCTCTTCTCACTTCTGTGGCTGTGGCTTAATGATTTTATTGTTTGAAAAACTGTTGGTCATTATCTTATCAATTTTTTAAAACGTAATTTTTATTGATTCTTTTGGAATTTAGCATCGTGAACCTCAGTTCCACTCATTTCCCAGTCTCTCCATATCTATCCTTCACCCTTGTAGTGTCCCCCAGCAAGAAAACCTTTAAAGTAATAATAAAAATAAAAATAAGAATATTAATTAAACAAACAAACAAAAGCCCTCCCCTCCTCCATTTTCCCTGCCTCTCTATGCCTCTTTATTCGTTTCAGTCACACTGGGAGCTGCAGTGTATCATGTTTTCTGTCCAAACAGCTGTAGTAGGAGCTGTGGGCTCTGTTCCTGCTGCCCCAGCTCCTGGTCGCCTGGCTAGCTTATGCCCCAAAATAACGACACACAAACTGTATTCTTTTAAACACTGCCTGGCCCATTTCTATTCATGTGTGTAGCACCTTGAGGTGCGCTTACCAGGAAGATTCTAGCCTATGTCCATCCTGGGTCTGAGCTTCATTGCGTCTGCTCTGGAGCACAGCGGCATCGCATCTGCCCCAGAGAGGAGAGGAAATGGTGTCTGAGCTCACTTCCTCTTCCTCCCAGCATTCTGTTCTGTTTACTCCACCCACCTATGTTTTAACCTATGAGGGCCAAGCAGTTTCTTTATTTTTTTAACCAATGACCTTCCTCCATCAAACAGCTTTACTTGAAAATGTTCATTGTGTAGTGAGGTGTTGGTCTGGTTCAAGGCCTCTAGCTTCTGGTACACCATCAGTGCTGGACCCTCACTGAATCTCCTCTCAGATCTTCTGCTGTTGCCCCGAGTCATGGAGATCCTGTGGCTATGGAGCAGGGCCAGTCCCTCATGTACTCTAGCAGGTCATAGCTGGGGTAGATATTGGGGAGTGCCAACTCAAAGCCCTAGATGTGTACCTGGGTGGTAGCTGACTTGGTTTATCTGGGCTGCTGGGATCAACACTCCTCAGATGAGGGGCAGACCCAGCTCTCCCTTGCCTATGATGAGGCATGGGGCCAGCTTTCCCAAGTGCACATGGGGGCCTCCTATGAGGGGCAGGATGAGGGGGCAGGGTCAGCTCTCTAGTGGGAGAGGGCTGCTCTCTCTGGGCCAGTGAGAGCCAGTGCTAGCTCAGCCCTTGTACTTTAACACATGGTTCAAATGGGCTCCTGTGGTAACATGGGCAACAGATATCAACAGAGACCGTGGCTGCGTCAGAGCCATAGACCTAGATATGAGCATCAGCAACAGTTTGGGCTCAGTTGTCACCATTGCTCAGGGTGGTAGTGCAGGCCTTTCAGATCAGCATTGCTCCAGCCACAGGGTGGCCCTCAGACACCAATATGCCCCCAGGTGGTGGGCTGGTTCCTAGGCATTGCAGGGCCCTTGATGGCAACAGGAATCATAGTTGTCAGTATGGACTCTGGCTGCAGTAAAATCATGAACCCAGATATGGCTCTGGGCTGTAGCTTGGGCCCTAATGTCTCCATGGCCCCAGGTGGCAGTTCAGGCCACTCAGCTCAGGGTGGCCCATGTGGTGGCATGGCCTTCGGGCACCAACGTGGCACATGTGACAGCCCAGACCCCAGGCATCCTCATGGCCTTCAGTGATGACAGGAGCCACAACACAGACCACAGCTAAGACAGGGCCATTGACCCATTCATGGCCTTTGGCAGCAGCCCAGGCCTGGAAGTCAATGTTACTTCAGGTGGCAAACAGGCTTCCCTCATCAATCAGCCTGCTCCTTACTGCCTTTGCCTCTTTAGATCTGCCTCTTTCCACAGAGCATAGGCCATTCTGCTTCTCTATCTCTCTCATACCCCACCATATATTGGCTCACTCTAATGGCGCTGACCACCTGGCACCAGAGCTGGCTGATGGTTTCTCCTCCCCACCCTGGGTAAGTTACTCCAGGTGGGAATGTCAGTGTCCTTCATCCACCAGGCCCTAATGGCACCCAGCAGCCCCCCTTATCAGATTTTATCTGTTCCATTTTCTTTGATTTCTTCAGATTCTGGTTAAATACACACTAGACTTTTCCCCATTCTCTTACCATTTGTTTTCTGTGTCCTAGCCTCTCGTGCTGTCTTCTGGTCTGTCTTCTACTTTAGTATCTCCCAGATGTGCCATACTGTTGTTTAAACTTCTTATTGAATTTTTCATTTTTTTTTACATTTTCATTTCATTTTACATTTACAGTATTTTTCAGCTCTAGGATGTTCATTTGGCTGTTTTCATTGGCTCAGATTTATTTGTGAGTTTTGTTGTTTTGTCATTTATTTAGTTGACTATCAATTAAGGCCTCTTTTTGTTAGTCTGTGTGTGGACAATTGAGGGTCTGTTCCTGTTGGCTCTGTTTCTTCTTTACCTCCTGATAATGTTTGACTGATTTCTGAATATTTCTTAAAATTATAGAAGTTGGAGGACATTTTCTTCTTTTGGGTAGGCTGTTAGAGTGGCCGTACACTGTCTGACAGTCTCTTTTCTAAGGTATTGCTTTTCATTGGTTCTGACTCTGCTTCCTAGTGGACTTTAGGTTGGGCCCGGCAGCTTTGCCTCTCACCTATATCTCTCTCTTCCTTTTCATAGCATTCTCACTACTGAGGTCTCAAGGAAGGAGGGATCTACACGGCAGACTTACTTCTTAATCCATTTCTTCTCTCTGGGATTTTGCCCTCTAAAATTCCGACTTCTTTGCTAACTCCAAACTTCTTGGTTTTTTTTTTTTTTTTTTTTTCCTCCTTGGCTTTGTTGGGTTTCCTGAGAGTTTGCTTCAGCATTGCTGCTGCTTTTGCCTCTTTCACAAATGTAAAGGGGAAAAAATTGTGTGTGTGTGTGTGTGTGTCTGCTTGGCTGCATGTGTGCCGCATGTGTGCAGGTACGTACAGAACCCTGGAGCAGGAGTTACAGGTTGTTGTGAGCCACACAATGTGGGTCTAGGAACCAAACCCAGGTCTGGATGAGGAGCAGGTTCTCTGAACTGCTGAGCCACTCAAGGCCCCTGCCATGCATTGTCTCTTGACTTCTACTTGATGTATCAGACTCTTGGGCCCATACTAACTCAATATTGAAAACTGCCTTGCTGGGAATGGATGCTCACAGAGAGGGCTCACCTCCACTACATCACACAATATTGGCCTCTTGCTTTCCTTAACTTGTTGCTCTAATACATCTAGAGATGGTTTTCAAGATCAATTCCTCTCCCCCAGTGTTCATAGCATGGATCGGGTGTGGTATGAAGTAGTTTGTTTCATCTGGAATGGGAAGTTCCCTTTAAAGCCTCTGGAAAACAGATGTTCAGCCTTGGGACCTGAGACTAGAGGGGATTATCACTCACACTCATTTATTCCCTCAAATATCTGCTTGTGCCAGTATATACATGTGTGTCAAGTACACATACATATTCGTTATCCTAAAAGTGAGCTATTTATTAATGATATATTTTCTTAAAAGCAAAATTATCTTTACTAAGCTGAAATTTAAGCTTCATGTCATTGAACTTTTAATGTAGCAAGCTAATTTTAAATGGATTTTTATAGTTTATAGATAAAAATAAAAAAACCAATTTATTGGGTCTCTGTCTCTATCTCGATCCATCGCCAGATGAAGGTTCTAAGGTGATATGTAAGATATTCATCAGTATAGGATAGGGTCATTTCAGGTTCCCTCTCTTCAGTTGCCCAAGGTACTAGCTGGGGACATCTCCCTGGATACCTGCGAGCCCCTCTAGAGTCAAGTCTCTTGCCAACCCTAAGATGGCTCCCTTAGTTAGGATATATACTTCGCTGCTCCCGTATCCACCCTTCCTATATCCCAACCATCCCATTCCCCCGAGCTCCCCCCATCCTCCCCTTCTCACGTTTCTCACCCCATTTACCCTTAGTTCCATGCCACCTCACCTGCAAGTTCCCAGTTTTTGCCAGGCAATCTTGTCTACTTCCCCTATCCAGGCGGATTGCTATACGTTTTTCTTTGGGTTCACCTTCTTATTTAGCTTCTCTAGGATCACAAATTATATGCTCAATGTCCTTTATTTATGGCTAGAAAACAATTATGAGTGAGTACATCCCATGTTCATCTTTTTGGGTCTGGGATACTTCACTCAGGATAGTGTTTTCTATTTCCATCCATTTGCATGCAAAATTCACGATGTCATTGTTTTTTTACCGCTGAGTAGTACTCTAATATGTATATATTCCACACTTTCTTCATCCATTCTTCCATTGAAGGGCATCTAGGTTGTTTCCAGGTTCTGGCTATTACAAACAATGCTGCTATAGGTCCAAATGAGGAGCAGAAGGAGGGAGAACATGAGCAAGGAAGTCAGGACCACGAGGGGTGCACCCACCCACTGTGACAGTGGAACTGATCTATTGGGAGCCCACTAAGGCCAGCTGGACTGGGACTGAATAAGCATGGGATGAAACCGGACTCTCAGAACATGGCGAACAATGAAGGCTGATGAGAAGCCAAGGACAATGGCACTAGGTTTCGATCCTAATACATGAACTGGCTTTGTGGGAGCCTAGCCTGTTTGGATGCTCACCTTCCTGGACCTAGATAGAAGTGGGAGGACCTTGGACTTCCCGCAGGGCAGGGAATTTGGACTGCTCTTCAGTATTGAGAGGGAGGGAGAATGGAGTGGGGGGAGGGGGAGAGGAGTGGGGAGAGGGGGAGGGGAGTGGGGGGAGGGGGCAAAGTGTGGGAGGAGGGGGAGGGAAATGCGAAATGGGAAACGGGGAGGAGGCGGAAATTTTAATTGAAAAAGAATAAAATAAAAAAAAGAATTAAAAAAAACAATTTATCTTAAAATTTATGTTTTTCAGAAAACAAAAAATAATGTATACTGGTCACAATATAATGAGATGTGAGGAAAATATGAACCTGGAGAGAATTTTTGGAAATTGATGAAATTTTTACTTTGTTTTTCTTTCTAATAGAGAGGCGAAAAAAGGCTTCAGCATGGGAGAGAAATCTGGTGTATCCTGCTGTCATGGTTCTACTTCTTATTGAAACAGTAAGAAGTTGCTTGCTGGCTTAAATAACTATCGTCCTTTGTTTACTGTTTCCTTTAGCTGAGCTGTTTCCAGTTAACTGGGTTTCTAGCAACAGAATCAAAATCTGTCTGTATCTCAATTTGTAAAAATTCAGCACAGCAAAGAATGGAAATGAATGACAATTAGATAAATCCTTAAGGTTACACTTCCTCATGCAACAGGAACTGCAGGTTTTGCTTGAGTAGAATTAAGAAAACACAAAGCATAACTGCTGCTGCAGATGCTGCAGGAGTGGCATTTTTTTCTAAGATGAGCTGTGCTAGAGCATGGCCCTAGGAAGTCCACACAGTAAATCCGTCCGTATTGTTACCTTCTGTCATAAATCTTGAAATCATAATTTACAAAATGCTTGCAGTTTGTCTCGGAGTGCTTGTATATACTGTACTTCCCCATTCTGAAAGACACAGGTGATGTGCACTGTCAAAAGGAGTGTTTGAAACTGACACCTGACAGCTCTTTCTCTGTTGCAGTCCATTTCGGTCCTCTTGGTGGCGTGTAATATTCTTTGCCTACTGGTTGATGAGACTGCAATGCCAAAGGGAACAAGGGTAAAGTTAAATGCATTCAAAAGTCTTTTTAGATGTGTGTTTGAATATTTTGTTTAAGTTCCTGGAAACACCTTTCTGAATGTAAGCGTCCCAAGCCCTATGAATTTCTCTGAATAAAGAGCTTTCACAAACATGTTTATGCTCACATGCACACATACACACTTTGGTTTCTGGGGCATTTTTTCAAATATCAATGTTATTTATAGACTTCAATGTCAGACATGATGTTGATTTTTACTGAAGTTTTTATTTGGAGTTCTTTAAAGAAAATGCATGCTTTAAAATAGTGTTGTATAAAGAGCAGATTAGTTAGATTTAACAAATTTGCTACATATTTGTTATATATATATATGTTATATAAGTGGAGGGAAATGAGACAGAATTTATGAGACTTGTTTAAAATGTGTGGTTATTGGAGGAGAGTCCAGATGTACTTTTTTCATGAGTTAACTTTTATCTGGTTTAAAGATTGGTGCTTCCACTAGTCTTGGTGGCACATGCATCATGCATGCACTCCTAGCACCTAAGAGACTAAATGTTTTGAGTTTTAGTTCAAGGCCAGCCTGGACTACACATTAAGACCGTGTCTCAAAAATAGTCCCAAATAAAAAGTTGATGATTTTTGTTAGGTTCTGGTATATATTCGAATATATGCTCTATTAGGAAGAGATATATCATTAAATATTTGTAGTTGACTTGCTGTCTTTTGTCATCCTTTTGCAATGCTTTTGCCTCAGTCTCTCAAGTGATGATGTTACAGATATATGCCACAATATTTAGCTTGCAGCACTTTTCCAGCTGTCTATAAAGTTTGGAAATACCTCTCTGCTACTGCTGCTGCTGCGGCTAATGGTGGTGGTGTCTGTGTGTGTATGTGTGCATGCATGCTCATATGCCCATACATGCACACACTCATGTACACACACATGCATGTGTTTATGTTTTTGAACAGGATCTCATGTAGCCCAGCCTGGCTTCAAACTCCCTCTGTAGCCAAGGATGGCTGAATGTCTGATCCTCCTGCTCCTACCTCCTTTGTACTGGGATTACAGGTGTGGGCCACCAGACCTGGTAGCTTTTGAATATATAAAATGTTACTTGATTTACATTTTGAAGTACATTTTGTTTTTCTAGGTCAATAGGTTTTCCAGTCCTCATAGTGGTGTCTTTAAGACCCTCTTGATCTTACTATGTCATATTTCTCGTAAGCCAGATGTTGCCATTTTTTTCTCACAGAAAAAAAAGTCCCTGTCTTAATTCCTTTCTTTTCATCTGAGATGGAGGTACCCTGCTTTTAATTTTTTTTAGCCATTGTCTTGACTTTCCCAACCAGCAGTGTGTCTGGGCCCTCCTGCCACCTTCTATCACCTTGTTTCACCGTCAGTTCTCACTGGAGGGCCTGCTGCAAAGGCACTCCTCTTCTGCAGCTCGGCTTTGTCTTCTTCTTATACCGAATTCCCACACCGGGAAGTTGCTCCTGTGATTTCTGTTGACTCTCACCCCAGTATAGTGGAACAAAGGAGTGGGGTGCATTTTGTGTCATCTCCTTCCTGTTCAGTACAGTGACTTGTACCCCGAGAGCTCCCTGTATGCTTGTGTAAATGTATGACTCTTTTTATAAATTTTCCCTTAGTCTCTCTTGAGAGAGTGAGTATTCTAGAACATCTTTCCATCTTGGCCAGTATACTTTTGTAGTGTAGGAAAGTAGGATCTTTTCCTTATCCAGCACTGGGTTCATGGTAGAGGTCTTAATAGCAAAAGTCATAATGAGAGAGAAGTAGATGAATTTAATATAAAATTTATGAAAGCGTAGCTTCCATTTGCGGAGGAGTGGACAGTGATGGCATGCTGGACCGTGATGGTATGGAGTGCTGCTCCTTAATCATGTGCTCCACTGCTTCTGGGTCCTGCCTTGAGGAAGGAGGAGGCTCCTCTTCTCTGCACTGGGAACCCGACACCTACAACAAGGGACTTTCTTAGGGTCCAGTTTGGGATGGCATGTCTAAAACCTGACCACTTGCTTTTGGCATTGTCTGTATTCTCTTAAATGACAAAATGATGATAAGTCCCACGCCATTACTTTATTCATGAATGGAATTGCCATGGTATTCTTATTCCTTTATGTCTAAATTAGAATGTATATATAATGTGTGTGATAATATTTATTGGTTTCTGTTTTATTAGTCTGGCTGCCATTGTAATTTAAAATGACCAAGGAAATGATGATGTGCATTCAGAGATTATCTTTTAATCTCTATCAGTAAGCTTTGAAAATATTATTCCTTCTTTAATGGGGGAGTGATGGTTGTTCTCAGTTATCAGTATCTGAACATTATTTATTTTGTTTTGTCTAAGTTCTTGGTAAAGGTAGGTCTTGAAATTGGGGTAATTTTTGTGAGAATTTATGCATTGCTTTTAATTGTGTTAAATTACTTTGCATTTTTAAAAAATGTGCTAGCAGTCACACTTTTGTAATGAATTATTGAAAAAATGTGGGAAAAGGAAACTGGATGTACATTATTTGTAAGTATATCTTAAATTGGCAGGCTTTATGATATAATTTTTATGTTACTTCTACCTTGGTTTATGTCTGTATTCTGCTCTGAACTATTATCTATTTTAAAAACCTCCCTAGGACATTCAAGATGCTTTTTTCAAATAGCAGATTGTTCTATTTTATAATAGTAATCATATTGGTATCGTTTTGGCAAGAAACTTAAAAGTATGTTTACAGTTATTCGGGTTATTTTTGAACCTGTTAAAATGATTAGCACACTGCCAAGTTTGTGCTTAGGTCAGTCAGCCTTGGAAGACTCACGCTATTCTAAGGTTGATGTTTCCAGTTGGAACTGTCTGTGTAACGGTGTCACTGGTTCTGAGGAGTGTTTTCCCTGCAGGGGCCTGGGATAGGAAGCGCCTCTCTCTCCACTTTTGGCTTTGTGGGAGCTGCACTTGAAATCATTCTGATTTTGTATCCTTTCTTCAGCTGAATGTTACGTCTGTTAACAAGTTTTCTGTCTAGTTCCTGGGACAAGGGTAATTTAGTAAGACACTCGTCTAGAAGAAAAAGCAAGTCAGTCCTTCTCAAACCTCAGTGGCTTGTTGTGTTTTGTTTTTCCTGTGGGCTTCAGACTTGGGGAAATGTACATTTCCTTGGAGCGTTTTTCCTTCATTCTTACAGCTATCTCATGGTGTCTTCTGTTGTTGGTTTCTATAGCCTCAGATTTTTTGGAAACTTTACACCCAAGAAGGATGACACAACGATGACAAAGGTAAGGTAGAGTTGTAGGTGCTGGTGGCTTTCCTCTTGCTTCCAAGACAAACAAGGCTTTAGTTAGTAATCACCCTGAATGGCTTATCCGGGCTGATAGGTATTTGTTAGCGGTGGACACACAAAGGAAGATTTCAGAATGCTGAGTGAGTGGCAAAGGATGTGCTCTGTGTAATTTGGACTGCGTCCATTCACTTGTAAATGCACAGAACTACAGAGCTTGCTAGCTCCTTGTGGAAT
This sequence comes from Chionomys nivalis, assembly GCF_950005125.1. NCBI lineage: Eukaryota > Metazoa > Chordata > Mammalia > Rodentia > Cricetidae > Chionomys > Chionomys nivalis. Next base: position 153,601,370 of record NC_080086.1, on the reverse strand, counting down.
GCTCCTGAAAGGACTGTTTTTCTTCTTAAAGAAAACCTATTGCTAATGAGGAACTTGGACTATGCTAACTGTACTTCAAGGACTTTTTTGAAATCTGAAGAACTTAGTTGCTACAAGTAGTTGAGACAAAGTATTTCAATTCTGAATAATTAGAGTGAGAAGGAAGAGCTCTGTTTATTAACAGTGTGGTCTGAGGCTAATTTGACTTTATACAATATGTCATTGGCTCCAGAACAATAAAGGCTCTTATCTTACATAATAAATATGTCTTTGTAAAATATTCTCACATGCTGCCTAAGAAGAATGGTTACAAGCTGCTGGCCCATTTCCGATTTTACTATGTAGTCTATATTTACAGCCTATTTAAAGTGTGCATGTATGTATATGTATATATGGCAAAAAAACCCCTCTATAATACATAACACACACACACATCTGTCTATCTGCCGACCCAGATGTATAAGGTGCAGATTTTTAAAAGTCAGTCAGTAGCCAGTGTCTAGTTGAGGAGACTATAAATACTAATGGGTGTTTGCAGTGCTTCCTATTGAAGATGAAAGAGTAAACAGAAGATACATTGAAAAATGAATTACTAGAGTCTAGATATTTGGTTTCTAGTGTTTTCACATTTAAGTCTGAATTGTATAAAAGTTAAACAGGTCAGAGTAGATATTATATAAAAGAACTTGTCAGCAATCTGTCTTTAAGATTTAGTCAGAAGTCCAAAGGCATTCTTTTTTATTTCATTGTCAAAGCTTCAAATTAACAACCGCATCAATAATATAAAATGTGTATGATTTAAATATTCTTTGACTTTGTATTTGTACCTATATTATGTGTATTTTGTGGAATTCATAGAAATAACTTTAATTTCTATAAAATTAAAGTAAAGGCTTATTCTGTTTAAATTTTACTCTCATGGTTAGTATGATTAGGAAGCTAGCAAGTGCTCTGGGTGTCTGCCCTGTTCTGAGTGCTGTCTATGAGTGTGCTCTTTGCCCCCTGCTGTTTTACTACTCACTTCCTTCCTTTCTCTCCACAGATCATTGGGAATTGTGTGTCAATCCTAGTCTTGAGCTCTGCTCTGCCTGTGATGTCAAGAACACTGGGTAAATTTGACTGAGAACTGTTCATTAAAAATCATTAATTTTTTTTAAAATCATCTTTAAAATGTAATAGTTCTTCTTATATTGTTTTGTGTTTGATTTGTGTTTAGGGCCATACCAAAGCAAGTGCTTTTCTTAAACAAAGGCCATTTATTTTTTAAGCACTTAAAGCATTCCTTTCCTAAACAATAGACTCTTTCCCTCACTAATTCACAAGTTGGGCAGAAAAAATCTTCTCGTGAGGAAACTTGTGACTTTTAAAAAAGCTTAATGCCTAGAAAATATAAAAATAATTTTTATGAAATGTCTTTCCAGATGTATAGTTTAGTGTGTGCTTTTAAAAAGGAGAAATTTGTAAACCTACTTTAAGCTGCTTTGTGTCCATGAAAATAGAGCTGAGCATGATGTGCAGGCCCTGCGAGCACATGCCAATTCCAAGATACTTTGTTGTCTTGTTGTTTCCACTTGCCTGCCAATCATAGCATTTCCTTACATTGTCAGTGTGCAGACAGGTTTTTGTCATCTTTTAAAAGTAAAAGAGAATTCTGCCTTGTCACTGAAAGAGTTGAGTCAGAAGTCATTTGGCCCTTTCTATAAAGCATTGTTCTAGGCTGTGCTTGGCTAAATATTATTTCAGGCAGAAGTTTCTTTTAGGCAGTTCTATATAATTCTCTAGACTTAGGTTTTAACTTTGGAAATTAATGATTGGAAAATGACCAGACAGATTTCATCTATGAACTCTGGCCCTGGCTTTAATAGCAGCTGCAGGCCTGGGAGTTGCTCTAACTCAGACACTGCCTCCATTTTTGATATGAAGCTCATGCCATCAGTGTTGCAGCTATGTCAGAAAGTAGTTTTCTTCATAAATTTTCCAAAGTCTTCTATGTTTCGATAAAAAGTAGAATTCAAGTGTAAGTGTTAAAGAGACCTGTATTCCACTGGCCATTTGTTTAGTGGTTATGTCTCTTTCATGTTTGATTAGTAGGACGCATCTGCTTGTGGTGTCTAATCTTGAAAGATGCACATTATGCCACCATTTGAAGCTAAATGCTACATCTGTTAGGACAGTCAAGCAGATAATGGTAGTGATCAGCCATCTTTCCATTTTAAACCTTTGCAAACCTTACTTATTATAATTTGTTATTTAAAAGTAATTGATAACCATTAGTGTATTTCGATTTTGCGGGAGAAAAATCACATGCTTAGTATAGACTTAATACAAAGAAAACAAATTAATGGCGAAATTTACTTTTTGAAGCCTGACAAATTAAATTCCTGAGTAGTTTACCATAGAGATAAATAAAAAGAAAAAAAAAAGATGGAACAATTAAAATGCAGCTGAGAAGCTCTTGGACCCAGCTGTCCAAACAGGATTAGTGGAGTGCGCTGCGGTACAGTGAGTCATGTGGCGCCCTGTAAGACAGCGGCACGCACTGCAGTACGTGTTATGCCCAGTGGCACTGAATAGATGAAAAGAGTAAATACGTTAAACAGATTCACAGAGGCTTTCCGCAGCATTAAAAAAGCAAAGTTCTAGACTAGAGATAAAGCCTTATTTTAGTATTATGGGAAATGCAAACTAGAGAGTTACTTTGTAATTCCTCTGTTAACGCTTTAGGATTGAGTCTTTGATTTTATTAAGAAGGTGAGATACAGAGAGCTGTGGCGAGTGTGCCCCTGCTGAAGAGCAGGATTGTGATGCACCAGCTGAAAAGCTTGAGACCAGAATAGAGGATGCATTAACCACATTCCTAGCTGTGAAAATGTCCCCCTCTCCTCGCCTCTCACAAGGAGATCTGACCTCGGCATGGTCTCCTTTGCTCCTGTAAGATCAGCCCACAGCATCTGTCATTAGGAGAAATGGGACACAGCAGAATAAAATATAGAACCTAACATACAACTTTTCTCTATTTCAGTGATAGTTTGGTGAAGAGGATAATTTCAACTATGAATTGAAAGTACACTGAATCCAGAGTACCATAGTTAATTTGGTAATCTGGTTGCTAAAAAGAAGAGGAAAATTTTCCTGTAGCTGATTTCTTTTAGAAATCATTAGCTGCTATTGTTGTTGCATTATGGGTACTGCCATACATCCAGCTCAAGGTTTGAGTGCACGATGTGACATAACATGCTCATTGAAGCATTACTCTCAGATAGCTTGCTACATTTGAATGAGGGAAATGTATTCATTGAAAAATGTCCACTAAATAACTTAATAAGCTTATCACTTGCTACAAAGAAGGAGTGAGGGTTATTTTGAGCAGGCATTTTAAGTCGATGAAATGAATGTAGTTTATTGTATGTAGCAAATGTAAGGTTTTTGCATTCAGCCCTTTAAAACCTGGAAGAGCATTGTTGTGCCACCTGTGATCTGGCTCATTGTTGTGCTGTGTGCTTAGACTTTGGTTGTGAAGAGTCTCTGTTTTTGGAATAGTGGATGCTCTTAAGTAATAGACTGCTGTTTAATACGGTCTGAGTGTGACCAGCGGAGATGGTTGTTAAAGGTCAATTCAGAAGAGTGAACCAGTCATCCCTAGATGCCCAGCTTTCTCTGTTTTGAAAAACATATCTTACATAGTTGCCAGTGTGCTCTTCATCATGCTCTGTGGAGACAACAAATGAAGGTTGGTTTTCTTTATTCTTCTTCTGAAGTTTTTCTTCAGGTGCAGACAATGGTCTTTGAAATACATTTGGTAATTACGTTTCAAAATTACTTTTATTTTTTATCTTAAAAACCTTTTCTGTACTTATAACTTATAAGTTATACAAGGTTCAAATGCTGACTTACAGAAAGTATTTATGATACTGAAACAAAAATACCCTTTAGATCAGCTTATACATATTTTAGGTATCTTCTCATCTGAGTCTAGTAATCTGTCATCTAGCAGGAGATAAGGTGGATTATTCTCTTTTGTTGCATCTTGATTTGGGGACTTTGTTAGAAATCTCTGTTTCTTGAAGAGTCATTTATTTGCGTAGACTGTTGCTTTTCATTGTGGTCTTTGCCTGTTTCCTGTTTCTCAATGTAAGATGGAAGTAAATGATGCTTTCACAGATATCCATCCCTGGCAGATGTGAAACACATGTTTAATTTATATATTCCAATTATAGAATCTATGTAAAAGTAGTTTGAAGATCCATACTGAAAATTTCTCAGGAAAATTTGTATATAATGTCATTATATCTAGTTGAATAAAAGATAATAACAAATAAGCAGTTTTAATTAGCTTATGTTTGACTACTAATGTTCCTTATATGTTTGAGCATTAAATTTTTAGATCTGGTTAGGATTTCTAAGAATAAGGAATTGCTGAAACTATCCTGCATTATATGCCAGAATCAGGAGAGCAGCTAGTGATGGTTCTTAGCTCATGTCTGCCTGTCTTTCCATGTGTTCCAGTGCTTTGTATGGAACAGGCCACATTGGTTATTGCAGTCAAAATGTAGCTGCCTGTTGGTATAGTTCCTAAGCTTTAGCTTGTATGAAAGTAATTCCAGTTGGAATCATCTGGTGAGAAGGAGCCTTGGGTCTGCTTTAAAATGTGAAGTGAAGATGTTGTCAGAACTCGGCAGTTATAGTAAGGGTCTCATTTATACTAAGAATAAAGAGCCTTAACCTAGCTGAGTATCTCCAGTGGACACATACAGTCAACTCTGAGATGGGAACAGGCCATCTCAGTTGTAGAAAATTTAAAAAAAAAAATATGAATAGATTACATTTATGAAGAGTATTAAGGATTAGATTGGACTGAAGAGGCTTCTGACTATGATTTTTTTAAATTTAAAACAGTATTTTTATTAATTTTTTGAGACTGTCCTGTATATATACAATGTATTTTGATCATATTTACCTTCCTCTTCTCTCTTTAACTCCTCCCAGATCCATACTTTCTCAACTTTGTATCCTTTTTTAAAAACCCACTGATGCCAATTTGTGTTGCCATAATACTCATTAGTGTGGGATCATCCACTGGAGCATGGTCAGCATACCGGGGGCCAAGTCCTTAAAGAAAACTCTCCCTCTTCAGAAGTGATCTGCTGGCAATAGTTTCCCCGCCAAGGTGGGTGGGGCTCATGAGCTCATCCCCACTCCATGCTGGCAACCACAGCTGCTTTGAGCTCATGTTTAGAAATCCTGACTCTTTCCTTCATGAGATCAGAGCCTTGTTGGGAGCTGTGGTATAGATGTTCCCTTTGTGACTGAGCTTTCTTTTGGATTTTGACCAGCTGTGACTTTCTATGTTAACTGTTGCTCACTGCACAAGGAAATTTCTCTGATGACGTCTGAGAGCTGCACAAACCTATGAATATAGAGATAATGAATTTAGGGGGCAGATTGATACTATGTCCATTTAAGAAAATAATAGTAATATAAAGTTCTCCAACCATGGGTTCTTGGTCAGATTTGTAGTATCAGACATACATTTCCTTCTGCAGAGTAGGCCTTAAATCCAATCAAAAAGTGGTTGGCTACCTCCATAACTTTCATGTCATTGTTGCACCCATATGCTTATCTCACAATTAGTTCACAGGGTTCACAGCTGGGTAAGATTGTTGATGACCCCTCCCACTCCAGCACTGTATAGCACCTTCCAGTACTATGAAAGCTAGCTAGTTGGGAGGAAGCTTCTTGTTGAGTGCCAACTTGATTTCTCCATGCACTCTGGCTAAAGTTTGTGGTCTGACCATGCTTTCAGTCCTAGTCCCTTCTTCAGATTCCACAAGCCACTTTGTTTTTACAGCTTTTCAGATTTTTTTTCTAGAGGTGTGTGCATATACTCTGTAGGAAATGGTAATTATCACATGGCTATTACTTTGTTTCTGATTCTTTTGTTGACTTTGTTGTTCCTTCTGAAGAGTCTTGATTCTGTGCTGCCCAGTGGGCATTAAGAAGGGAAGGTTTTGAACTCATTTCTTCTGTCAGCATTTAGACACATGAAAATGAATTTCAAACTAAAACACTTAATAAGGTCTATATGTGCAGGCTGCTGCTGACCCCTGGGTTGTCCCATGCTGTGCCATTTGACATTTGTGATCTCACACCCGTATCTCTTCTTCATTATTACCCCCTGCTTTCCCGTTTGTCACCTCCTCCTTTGTCAACCCGTTGATGTCTCCTTCATTGCTCCCTAACTACCTTTCATCATTTGTTCAGAATCTACACCTCTGACCACCGTTTGTCCCACGGTAAGCAAATCAGCATAACTCTGGGATGGCCTGGGGTCCCACTCTATGCTGCACAGGTCATTGCAAAAGCAGAGCTCATTAGTCTTTGGGACACTTCCATCCAAGAGGCCAGAGCACGTGAAAGTTAGGGCAGTGTTTCTGTCATCTTGTATCCAACTCCTTCCTATCCACTTTGTTTCCCTCCTGAACTCCCGAGAGGAATCCACACGGGAGCAGTGGGTTCTGGGCCTTCTTGTTCTTTATGATTTTGTGGAGAGTGGGGTAAGATTTGAAGCCAGACCAAAAGAGAGAAAGTGTCTCTGGGAGACTGCTGGACCTTCTCTGAAGAGTTCCTTCAGGAAAGGGCTAGATGTTTTCATCTTTGAAAATTGGTTCTTTCTTAGACTCTCCTTTTTATTCTTTGTCATTGGATTTTAGTTTATATTTGAGTTCACATACTGAAGTTTACCTGAATACTTCATTAAATTGCCTTCAGTTAAAACAAAGTGAGTTTATAGCAAGTAAGTAGTCATAAAAAATGATCATTTCAGACACAGGTCCCCATTTTTAAGCTTTGGTTTGCATGCTCCCCAAACCCTTGACATTTCTTTACTACCCAAAGACTCCTAGTTCTTTGAGATAAACTCCTATGTTGCAGATGAAATGTCTCAGGTTCTTGTACTTTCAACTTTGTATTACACTTTGATTTGAATTCATGTTCTTAAGAAACATTACATTCCTTAAAGGACAAGAGCCCTGGCATCTTCTTGGCTTGCAGAGCTTTAGTTCGTAAGCTTACGGTATGAGTCCAGAAAGTTTCTTGTTGAGGATGGCTGTTCTCAGTGTGGATGAAGTCATTTCCACGTGCCTTGCCTCAGTTGTCCACGTCATCACTTTCAGGCTCTCTGCTTGTTTGACCAAGTATTATCTCAAAAGACCCTTACAACAATAGCCTAAGGTGGAAACAGCCTGTTGGCAGATAAGAGGGCAAGCAAACTGTGGTATGCAGCACATCAAATGGAATGTTACTTAGCCATGAAAGCCAGTCAAGAGACAAACACTGTGGGGTTCTGATTCCAAGAGGAATAACAGTTGTCTAGTCTACAAAGACAGAGACAGGTGGTGCTTACCAAAGTCACAGGAAGGAGGGATGGAAAGTGGTTTGCGAGTAGTTTCAGATTTACACGGTAAAGGATTTTGGTGGTGACTGTTGTAAAAGTTGACTATTATTAATAGTACCGAGCTGCACATTAAAATGTTTATATTGGTACATTTTGTGTTGCATGTCTTTTTCCACAATTCAAAACGGCACAAGGTAGATGGAACTTGGAAATGTCATGTGATACAGCCTATCTACAAATGGCCAAATGCCATATGATTCTACTGATGGGGCAGGGGTGAAGAGAAAGTCTCAAGGGAAACTGCCTTGTGGAGAGGTGCACTTATATTGGAACTGGGGAGAAGGTATTTAATGCCTTTGAATTGTTTATCTAAAGTGGTTAATTATACATGATGTGACTTTCGCCTCAGTTATTTAAAAGGAAAACCTACGGCTTAATGTGTACACAGAAAGAATTGTGCTATCCCCATCCATGGCACTGTCATGAATGTAGAAGCCTCCCTGTTTGGCTGTGTCATCCCCTTTGAGTGTTTCAGTTGCCTTCCAATAACATGACCCTGGTGGGGTTGGAGGGAGCAGAAGGAGGACATTGCAGGTGGCCACGGTGGTATAGATAGTGCCCACCCTGGGGTACAAATCCAGCCTTCTCTGTTCATCTTCCTTTCCCTCCCTTTTCAAGCCCGCTCTCTTAGCAGTACTGGAGATTGGACCTAAGAGCTGTCGTCATGCAAGGCGAGTGCTCTACAGACTGAGGTGCAGCCCTAGCAATCTGACAAGCACTACATACCCTGGCAGGGAGGCTTAGACTGCTGTCTGTTAATTAAGGTATTTATTCTAGTTGTCACCTACCGTGTTCAGGATGCCCCCTTCTTTTCCTGCTTTGCTGGAATTCTTACCAAGATGATGGTGAATTTTGTTAAATGCCTTTTATTCATCTATTGAGACAACTATACACTTTTTAAGTCTCAAAATATTATATTAATTCTCAAATATTAATTAGCCTGCTGTTTCTTGGGTGAGCTCCATGTGTCATGATGTATTATCTTTTTTGGATTGAATATGATGAAAATTGGCTGAGGACTTTTTCTTCAGAGTTTTTGATAACATTGTTCTGTTGTTCTCCCCTGCTCTTTTTTTTTTTTTGAAGCTTCTTTGTGCGTTTGATGTGTATGTGATGATTTCCTCACTACTTGAACCTCCATGGGCGGTTGTCGTAGACTTGTTTCTCCCTTTCAGTGTTCTATTGCTTGCTGGTGTTGCCATCTGGTTTGAAATTTACTTTTTGTAAAAGGTTTAGCAACAGTTCAGTTTCTTTTATGGAAAGAGTCCTACTCAGCTTGAACAAGCTTTGTTAATATCAGCAACAGTGTCAGATCTGTGGGCAGCTCCCTCAGCCAGCAGTAGAAGTGGAGACTCAACATCGACACAGATCTTTTGTGTTTTCTTTCTCTTTTCCTGAACAGTGTGCATACATATGTATTGATTTATTGATCCTCTGAGAGAAGCAGCTTTGATTTTATTTTTCTGTTTGTACTTTCTAGTTCACTGATTTGGTCCTTTCGAGTATATTTTCTGACTTTCTTGCAATTAGAGCTGAGTTCACTGAGTTTTGAGATCTTTTTCTGATCTGAGTATTGCTGGCTGCAACCCCTTTCCCATTGCAGTCATGCCCCCTCTTCATTTTACCTCCTGGCTGCATCCCCTGCTTTAGCTGTTACCTCCCCGTGCTGCCCCTCTGTTGTGTTCCCTCCTGTATTACCCCTTTACTTCCACCCTTTGCTCCCTGCTGCTGCCTCTCCACTGCATCTCCCCCAAACCTTCATACAGAGCATTTTAATTTTAATTTTGTTAAGAATCCTTTTTTATTTCTTCTTTGACTCATGGGATATTTTGAAGTATGATATTTTATTCCCAAACATTTGGGGATGTTTAAGAGATTTGATTTTTAGTAATTTTTAGTTTCTTTGCTGATGTCAATGTGAAGGAATGCACTTTGCATGTATAGCATCATTTCAGCTTGTTGAGTAGGCTTTACACCCTGTGTGTAAGACAGTAGAAAGGAAAGGACATTCGCATCTTCTTGCTGCTACATTTTTCAGTGCTGGGTCCACTGGCTGGCAGGTGCCCTCACATCCTCTGGATCCTTGGGTCCACTTGTTTCGACTGCGTTGAGAGCAGGACTGTGGAAACACTGGTTGGATTGTGGGCCTCTCTCTTGTGTATATCTGTCTGTTTGCTTCACATACTTTAAAGCTCAGGTCAGATGCATAAATGTGGGGTCCCTGGTGAACGGACCCCTTGTAACTATGATAGTGGTGCACATTACTTGTAACTCTTTTCTGAAGTTTCCTTTTAGTCATGTTAAAAATAGCTGTTTCTCTTTCTTATGACACTTTTCCATTCTTGTACTTTTAAACCTTTGCCTTTATGTTAAATAGCTGTGTGAGCCTGTCTTGATTTGGATAGCTAGAGTATTGATATCAAACTTGATTCCTGGTGTGATCCCATCTGTTGCCTATTTCTAGCCATCTCATCTCTCCCTTGATACCCTTTCTTCTTCATCTGCATCCTTAGAGGTAAACTTCTTTGTTGGTCTATTGACATAGCTCTGAGAAGTTGCTTGACCAGTTACTTGAAGGCTTACACACTGTTACAGTTGTGTGAATAGAGAAGTGATGTCCATAGTGTATCAGTAGTGAGCTGCCTAGATTCCTTTGAGAGCATATGTAGAAGAAACACTATTGGATCATATGGAAGTTCAATTTCTAACTTTTTGAAAAACCTCCGTATTGGTTTTCATAGTGGCTAGAATAATTTATATTCTAACTAGCAGTGAATAGGTTTTCTTTCTCTACACCTTTATCAGCATTTGTTGCTTTTGGTTTTTGTTTTATTTGAAAAAAGCAGTTCTGTCTGAGGTAAGATGGAATCTTGGTGGCATTTCGATGGTAAAGAGGTTAGTTTTTTTTTGTGTGTGTGTTTATTTGTCATTTTAAAATTTTCTTTTGAGAACTGTTCAGTTCGGTTGTTCATTTATTGAATTATTTGCTCTTCTGGTGTTTATTTTTGAGTTTTTAAAATATATTCTATATATTAATCTGTTAAACAAATAGATGTCAAAGATTTTTCTCCTTTTCTGTAGGCCTTTTTCATTCTGTTTCTTTTATCATGCAGATTTCCAGTCTGATGCAGTCCCATTTGTCTCCTTTGCTTTTGTTTCTTGAGCTGATGTGATCCTGCCCAGAAAACCTGTGCCTGTATCTTATTTCTTTCCTTTAGTCTAGTAGCTTCAAAGTTGTAGGTTACACTGCAGTTTTTAGTCTCTTCTGAGTTGATTTTATGCAGGAGAGGCAGGATCTAGTTTGCTGTGAGGAGACACGTGAGTATAGCAGCTCTTACAAAGAGAATATTTAATTGCCTGCTCTCTGTATATATCTTTTCCAGCCTGGCTATATTCTGTAAGCCATTGGCCAAAAGCTGCTTCTTTATTCATTAACCAATAAAAGCAACATATATACAGAAGGACTTCCCACACTACTCTGTCCACCTTGATTTTTCAGATAGGGTTTCTTAGAGTCGTTTAGTCAGGCTGGCTGGCCGGCCAGCAACACCCAGGGGTTGACTTTATACTTTCATTGTTTTTGGAATTAAACTCAGGTCTTCTTTTTTACATAGCTAGAATGTCACAGGCCAAGTATCTCTGCAACTCCACTCCAGGGACTCTGGAGAGTAAGTGCATCATCAGCCACTGGGCATCAGTGTTGTTCATTGACATTGTTAGTTTCCTTGTTCTGTTTTGTGTTCTTTTGCTGTCTTTGAGTATGCCAGTCTCTGTAGTATCTAACCAGCTCTTAATCCTGTCAAGTATGCTTTTCCAGTTTATATTGTGATTTTCCTTTATAGGTCAGCTTTAGACTTTTAAACTCTTTAAAATCTTTTAAAATTGTAGTAGGTTCAATCTTTCCTCTAGCTTCTGAACTACAGGACAGGTTGTAGCCACTGTAATAGTCATGTCTGGGTTTCTGCTCAGTTCTCTGCTGAACTTCACTCCAAGCCGCTCTCTGCTCACTAAGCCATCCTCATGCTGACTTCTGAGTCCTTCCTCCTTAGGGAGGGTAATGGCCTTATTTGCTCTTGGAAGAAGTATTGATGACCAGGGTCTCGAAACCATTATTTGGATATTACATCCACTTTTTAAGTTTATTCAGGTAGGTGAGAAAATATTGTCCCCTCTATTACCTTTTGGCTAGTACCTGAAGCCTATAGTTATATTCTTATGGATATAATTTAACAAAAATATATTTTCACAGTAAGACTGACCAATCTGACTTCCTTAGTATCTGGTATATGCAACCCCCCAAATTAACAACAAACAAACAATGTTTATTAAAAGTGGAGGCTGGCCAGATATCTCAATGGGTAGAGGCACTTGCTGCGAAATATGACAACCTGAGTTCAGTCCCTGGAACACACATGTGGTGGAAGGAGAGATCCGACTTTCACAAGCTATCCTCTCCCATACACTTGCTGTGGCACATACATGTACATGCTCACAAACTTACATACACATAAGAAATATACATGTTTAAAGATTTTAATTACATAAAAATTTAAAGATGTTAGAAGTTAGTCTTTGATTTTTAATTTTCATCTTTCATTCTACCCACAGAGCAGAAGCTTAATTTTATAGTGACTTTTTTCCCCTAATAAACAGGACAATCGATTCAGTGGGCCTGCTTATACCAATCCTGAAAGCATGGATGTTTAGAATGATTGTGGATTTTATTGCATTACTGTCTCTAAGTCATGCTTATTTTATAGACTATCTTAGCTAAATTTCTTTCATAAATCTAATTAGGGGAAGTATATGGAAACATAGTGAGGAGGGTGTTGAAACTAATTCATTATATGAGTTTAGAGATTAATTTTTAATGCAAATTAGCTAATAAATTTAATAAGAACATATATTATTTTGGCGCCTTTACATTAAAATCATGGATATTTAGGTCAGATGTTTGTGTACTAGGCCAGCTTGTATAATTTACTGATAACATCACTTTCAGGCCCTTTGTGTCCCACACTTTACAAATGCTCTGAATGGCCTCGTGCAGTTTCGCCAACATGAACATGCTTGCTCAGAGTAGAAGTTGACTCAGGTGGGCGAGAGAACATGCGTTATATTGACTTACGATGTGGGTGGGGCAACCTGCTCCTTCTTAAAGTCATTGTATTTTGTACACCAGTTCTTTTAAAACTGTGAATAGAAAAAAGGTTGCGTTTGAAGGAATTACTCATGAAACATTCTTGGTTGAGTCCTTGTGGGGGAGGCAATGCATTGCTTGTCATAAAGTGTTGCAGTACCCAGGTCACATGACCTTGTGCCTCATTGCTGTCTAATGCAACTTCTTTTGTGTACGTGCGTGAGTGCATGTGTGCGTGTGTGTGTAGCACAATAAATAAAATCTCATAGACAGTTATTGGGGTTCAACCTGAATGTCAGAAAAGCAAAACAACCAGCCACTGGCTCTTAACCTCTACTGCAGTCCAAAATGGCGATCCTGCCTCCAAGAATCTCCAGGAATCCTTATTCTGAATATTTTGGTTGAAAACGTTTTTTTTTTTTAAAAGTGCATCTGGACCAATAGTGCATCAGACCCAACATTGTGAACTGGCATTTTTGTTCCTCTTGGGTGTCTGTGTATGTCTGCTGAAATACCCTGAACTCAAGATTGATCTTCACCTAGATATCCTGTTAGGGCTGGACCCTAACTTTTTATTTTCTAAGTGGGGTTCATTTCTAGGGTCTGTGTCCACTCTTCTCACTGTTTTAGCACTTCTGTGCTTGATGTGACTGATTTGACCTCCCAGCTCTGCTCCTCATGGACGGTGCAAAGCTATCTACAGCCTTGTTGACAGCAGGGGTCCAAAGTGCTGTCTGCATACCCACACAGGTTCACTAACAAGAAAATACTAGACCTTGTATTTGTATCACTGTTATGACTGTCAAGTGATCTGTCTGTATGGAGTATCAGTGGTACATATAGTAATGGATAATCAAATGCACACATTAAACACAAGATCCATGTGTTAAATCTACACTGGTCCTCCCCATTTTGCACTTACCCATAGTAGTAGACATCTTCTAGGGCCTACTCAGCTCGTCCTTTGGGAACCATCTAGGTGCAGAAGTTTGAGTGTGCTCTTCTTACGGAGTGACTATGGCTTTTACCAGACACTTAAGGAGATCTTTACTCTTGGGATCAATTCAGTTGCCAGTCCTGGGTTCTCTGAAGCCTTAAGGCTTGTGTTGGTAGGACCATAACTGTTTACATAACTCAGCTTGAAAAGTAAGGTATCTTATTAGGCATCCATTCCTTTAAACAAAGTCCTTTCTTCTAGGCTTAGCACTGAGAGACTGAAGCCAAAGTTGTCATCATCTTAAAGCAATACAGGACAGGCACTGAAGGCTTTTCTGGTATCTGGTTTTTAAATTTCTTTTTGTAAGGTATTATCTAATGTCTTCATTAATCTTCATCTATTTTTAAAACACTTCGGCAATGTCTTTCAAACTTGCATACATTGGTTCCAGGTGGGAGTGACTTTGGAACTATTTTTGAAATGCCCTGTTCTTACTGTACTGTTTGCATAGGGAGATTTTCTGCTGCCCATAAGCTTCTCTATGAGGCTTGCAGTTGATGGAAGTGTGTTGGATCAGGGCAGAAAGCCAAATTCAAAAGCCAGTTGATGATGTGAGATTGAGTCAAAGGTATTTTTGAAATCACCCATAAAATCCTTAAATGGCCTGTAGCATGTGCAGCACATAACTGTGTCTGTATAGTCCTAGAGGAAGTATCTATCTCTTCTTGTAACTCCCTCAGTGTCTTCCTCAAGCCTGCCATGGCCTTTCTTACTCCACTTATCCACCTGACTGGTAGGATTTATTTACCAGAACATCCTGCCACTCATGCCCTCTTTATGATAAGTTTTGGGCCCGACTCACATACTGATTTAAATATTCTTTCAGTTAAAAAGATTTTAAATGTGTCTTTGATTGAATTAAGTAAGTTAAATCCATGTGTGATACAATCTTCACACATTCCTGACATTCCTCTCTTACTTTGTAAATGGTAGCATTAAATTCTGCCAATGGTGTATTGTAAGGAAATGGTCCTATTTATTCACTTATGTGATGAGCACTAAGAATGTGTAAGGTGCAGCAGAAAAAAAATGACATCATGAAATGTGCAGGCAAATGGATGGATCTAGAAAACATCATATTGAGTGAGGTAATCCAGACCCAGAAAGACAATTATTATATGTACTCACTCATAGGTGGTTTTTAAATATAAAGCAAAGAAAACCAGCCCACAAATCACAATCCCAGAGAACCTAGATAACAGAGAGACCCCTAAGAGAGCCGTTCATGGATCTAATCTACATGGGAAGTAGAACAAGACAAGATCTCCTGAGTAAACTGGGAGCATGGGGACCATGGGAGAGGGTTGAAGGGGAGGGGAGAGGCAAGAAGGAGAGCAGAGAAAAATTTATAGCTCAATAAAATCAGTAAAAAATAGGAATGTGTAAGGTGTTGCCACTGGAATTTGGGTTTCAGGAGTGTAATAGATGTCATTCCTGTGGAAGTAGGGGGGAACAGGCTCTAGTGGATGGCACCTGAGCTTTCTCTTTAATTCCGGCGTGGACTCTAAGTACGTGATAGACACTCATGCCACTCTTCTGTGTATCACATGCAATGACAGGTACAGACATGAAGGGTGGGGCTGGCTTGGAAACAGTCACATGATTCATGGCAAAGCCTTCCCAGGGCATCTGAGAAAGCATCCTACAAATATCTGAGAAAGTTTGTGGAATCTGACCTAATTTCAACTGTATTTTGTTACGGATATGAATGCACCTCACTTTATTAAGGACTTTTATTTATTTATTCTTTTAACAGGAATCACTAGATTTGATCTACTTGGAGACTTTGGAAGATTTAATTGGCTGGGAAATTTCTATATTGTATTATCCTACAATTTACTCTTTGCCATTGTGACAACATTGTGTTTGGTCAGAAAATTCACGTCAGCTGTACGAGAAGAACTTTTCAAGGCCCTAGGTAATCTTGAGGTTTATGGACGTTTCTTTCAGCTAATCATGACTTTGACATTTGAGTTTCTATTTAGTTTCTAAGTGTTCATGGCTGTCATTTGCATTCTTGACTCTTGTGTTGGTTGTGATTGGATTGGAATCATGTACTGTACTATAGGCCCTCATCTGTAAGGTGTGTGGGTAGGAATTGTGGTGGTTCTTGTGGGGCCTTAGTACAGTGCCTACGGCACCCTAAGAACTTGGGACTGGCTGTCAGTCCCTTTGTTCTCATGACAACGGTGAGAACGACTTGGTGTTGAAGGTCTGCCTTCTGCTATTGATGCCTTTTACTATTGTTTGCTTCAAGCTTTTTTTTTTTTTTCCTGAGGGGAGGCTTGAATTTTCTAAGTGTATAAACAACCTATAATTCTATTCAATAAGCCAAATAACTCTGGAAAACAATATTAGCATTCTTGGTGCTGACAGGATAGGAGGTTTGCTGTCATGTACGTTGTCATGTGTAGTGTGGTGGGATCAAAGTCTGCTTTAAGTGATGTATGTTTGCTGTGTTTACTCCTACACTCATTCTGAACTTAGTCTAGAGTTTGTGCTTCAGGATGAGAAGCACTCTGGAAGCTTCCCAGGCTTGTAGCATCTACCTCCATAGCAGAAAAGAAAGGTGGTGGCTTCCTGTAGGAAATATAGGAAACCCTGGCATTAACTCATTTGCCTGATACCACCTGAATGCTTATGCTTCAAATAGGCTGTGTTTTTGATATTTTAAGAGGTAGCATATTTATAGATTCATTAAGGTCCAATTTCAGAAAGCTAAACTACAGGAGCAGCAATAAATCTTTTCAAAGTGCCAACTTTTATGACCTTGATGTTTGAAAGGATGACCTTTAAAGAAAAATCCACCAGGTTACTGCTCCATGTGTGTTTTATTTGTAGCGTACACTGTGAGGGGACAGCTGATTGAAATATTACCCTGAAATGAAACATCTCATCTCAGCTGAAACATCAGATAATTTATGAATTTTAGTGCCTGTATTTCACAGTACGGGGCACATTAAAAGTAGCCAGATGCCTAGGAATCAAGAAACCCTCAGTCTCATGTCTGGTTGAGACTTCTTTTCTAGCTAGGACCTCAGATGGGTTCCTACTTGGCCATAGCTGAGTTGGCTACAGTGCATCAGTGTTGGTGTCTCTCTGTGGAGCTCCTGCCAGAGGCCAGAGGCCCTCTGTGTCATCTTAGCAATCTGACCATAAGACACAGTGGAGTTTTCAAGAGTTGAGTAAAACCCCCAATAGCTGTGTTTGTTTTATTTTTCAAATGTTTTCTGTTATCCTTTTGTATATTTTTTAGGGGCCATTCTTTGTATAGAAAAGATCCTCTTTAAATATAGGCTCAAATGGCCAAAGATGTTAAATCTGACTTCATTAGCTCATTCCTAACAGGTATTTTCAGATAACATCTGCACAGTAGTGATCGTGGTGGCCGTGACCAAGGGACTATTTCTAGGGAGGTCTACAGATGAAAAAATTGCAGTTTTATCAGAATGCATGTCCTGTGTCACACCCGAATTTAAGAAGTGAAACCTAGCCCGGAGGTGTGCAAACCTTTAATCCCAGCATCTGGGAGGCAGATGCAGATGAATATCTGTGAGTTTGAAGCTAGCCTGGTCTACGTAGTGAGTTTCAGGACAACCAGGACTACACAGAGAAACCCTGTTTGAAAAAAACCAAAAAAATAAAAAATAAAAAGGAAGTGAACCTACTTAAGTCTTCTGTCTTAAAAGAGTAGTTTCAAGGCCAGGAATGTGGCACAGTGGTAGTATGCTTGCCTACCATGTGTAAGGTCCTGGGGTTGGTCTTTAGCATTGCATATTCCCCATCCAGAGACAGTATGGTTCCAGGGCAGTGCGGTAAGTATGCCCTTTGTGCCCCATCCCTCCCCTTACTTTTTTCCTGGCAAGTTTTCTTCAGTGAGTCTTGTTTTGTAGGAGCCCGCTTCCTCGTTTCCCAGCTGGCCAGACTCCCAAAATAATCACACAGAAACTATATTAATTAAATCACTGCTTGACCAATTTCTTAAGCGTATTGCTAGCTAGCTCTTACATCTAGCATTAACCCATTTTCATTATTTTATATTTTACCATGAGGCTTGTTGCCTACCGGCAAGGTTCCAGCTAACAGCTCGTGTCTTTCTCCTCTGGCGGATACGTGGCATCTCACTGACTCCGCCTTCTTTCTTCTTTCAAGTTTAGTTTTCCCACCTTTCTATTTCTGCTAGGTCACTGGCTGGAACAGATTTATTCATTAATGAATAAAAGCAACACATAAACAGAGAGACTTCCCACACCAGTCTTGTCTTAATTTTCAGAGATCCTCTGATCACTTAGTGGTTTGGCCATTTCTGGGATTAAACTATTTATTTTACAATGATTTTTTTTGTCTAATTCAGTTATAGGCTCAAGCTTAAATTTTCTTTCATTAAGTTATGTAAGTAATAAAGGCTTTAAATTTGGGAGGAAGACTTTATTGGCTTAGGAGTTATATAAAACTTTCTGATGAGAAAATTACTATCCGGAAATTTAGAATGAATACCCACCCTACCCCCTAACTTAGTTTTGGGGGCATTCAAAAATCTGAGCAGTATGGGTGCTCTTCCATGGTCTTTCTCGAGGATGCACTACTTGTAGACGCTTACATGTCATGGGTTTCACTTTGAGTATTCTTGCCACACGTTGCGTATTTGTGTTTTAAAACAAAAAAGTCATGTATCTGTATCAGCTTAGCTTCCTAGGCAGTGTGTTTTGGGATGAGAAAAAGCTAGCTTACTGGGAAGAGGCTTTTGAGGGGAGGAGGAGGAGGAGACAGTGCAGAGATGAAGGGTGCTTTGACAAACTTTGACCCTACGGGGTATTATGCTTTGGAGGCCCCATCACATCACAGCCACACTGAGGATCTGGGGAGATGGCTCAGTCTGTAACCTACTTGTTACACAAGCATGAGGGCCTCAGTTTGATCCCCCAGAACCCATGTAAAAAACCTAGACAAAATCCCAACACTGGGAATGTGGCTCCCTGGGCTTGGTAGCTAGCCAGTTTCATCTACTTGGTGAGTTCCAGGTTTAATGGGAGACCCTGTTTCTTAAAACAAAGCGGGTGGCACTTCACGTGACATCCAAAATTGTTCTCTGGCTTCTACCTGTAGACACACACAAATGAACACACACACTCAAAAAAAAAAAAAAAAAAAAAAAGAAAGAAAGAAAGATAGTAGGACCCCACCGTGTTGAGAAGAGCCATACCCACTTGTCACCCAGTCATTGGAGGGGGCAGTCCTAGAAGAGAGGTGTGACTTCCATAGAGCTGCCTCCAGGGAGGAGAAGGCTTTCATTACCAGAAAGCTGTAGATAACATATCACAACCTGTACAAGAAAGCTGTCCTGCTAAGCAGGTCTTTTCTGCTCTTTCTCACCCGTGTCTATTTTTCTGCAGGACTTCACAAGCTTCACTTGTCAGATACCTCAAGAGATTCAGAAACTGCAAAGCCTTCTGCAAATGGTCATCAGAAAGCATTGTGAGACCCGACTGCCTCGGCAGCATTCTGCAGCAAGTCCCCCGACGACTCCTGACATTCCCACAGACACTCATCAGCTTGTGGTGGGGTCTGGGCTGCCTGCCAGTGCCACCTTCTCACCAGCACGAGAACTTGGCATTGCTGATCAGTTTCTCCTTTGACTTTTCTGATTGACCTTAGAGCTTTTGGTTAAACCCTGAGTCTTAGAGACTGGGGAAAGGTTGTATGTCTACAGCAGGGAGCCATCTGGATGAGCGGTGAAGATGTGCAGAGAAGCCGACTTGGACTTTCTTATGCTTTGCTTTATGCCATGAGACGTTTGGGCCTTCAGGCGGAAGCCTACCTGGAAGTTGCCTAGTAGCCCAAAACATTTTCAGAAAGTCCTGAAAACTTATGTACTAGTAGCAAACTACATTTTTTATTTCCTTAAAAAACCAAAAGCAGAGTTTCTGATTCATGTTACAGAATCTTCATTAGACTTTGGGCCAGTGGGAAAATACTTGGTTCCTTCCAAACTTGAGCCTTGGTGGGAAGCCCCAAGGCTATCTTTTTGTAGTAAGCATCAGTAAGAAGCACATGTGATTGTAGATTTGGACATTTGTGTGTATACACCTGATAATACTTCTCACAGCACGGGGCCAGTGTTGTACACACTTGTAACTTAGACTTTGCCTTATAGGCCATATGTATATTCACTTTTTAAAACCTTTTTTAAAAAACTACTTCACTCCTGTGCTTGTTGTGCCTGTGAAACCCATAGACAGAAATTGCTTCCTTTTTATGTCTCAGGCTTTGGTGACCTTCATATACACCACCTTAAGTCTTCACCTCAGGAAAGTTACCAGGGTGATACCCAGAACTTAAAGGTCATAGAAGGGCAGACACAGTGGAATATGAGCTCATAATTATTCAGTTGTTTAGTTGTACGTGATTGTTGGGATGGTTTCTTAACTCTTGAGTTCCTGACTAAAAACATGAGTGCATGCTGTTGCTGTCCCTAGGTAGCACACAGGTCACAGAAATATAATGGTGCTTACATGCACGGTGTGAATGACAAAACAGGATTTGTATTCAGAAAAAAGTAAAACACTTCTTTTTCCCTCAAATTGTTGAATTTAGTTTCTTTTGGAGAAATTTACGAAAAACAGGATGTATCTGAAATAACTTTTTATTAAATAGAAAAACCAGAAAATTGAGCTGTACTTTTACAAGCCATTGAGTACACTTCTTCCATTACATCATTACCATTCTCTGATTCCTTAGTCTGAAGGAGAAGGAGCATTGGTGCTGTGTCTCTGAAGGACTCAGTGCATGCCTTCAGCGAGTCCTGGTAGATTCCTGAGTGTGAGGTCTTGCACTAGCACAATGCAAGTCAGCTGCCTTCAAATTTCTGTGATCATTATTGTAGTTAATGTCAGGCTCTGCTTTTTATTGAAACTTGAAATCCGTCCTCTGGGAAGACCAAGTGAAGGAGAGATCAGAGAACAGTTCTCCACTGCAGTCACTTTCAGTGCGCACCATTTGCCGATTCATCCAAACACAGAGCTCCTGGCTAATCTGTAAGGTAAGGTGTCTGGAAATTTTATAAAATATTAAACTTTTCAGTATGTCTCAACTTTAATTTTCTTAATGTTCCCCTGTGTGTATGTCTCCCTGTGTGTATCTATGTGTCTGTGTCTGAGGACAGCTTTCAGGAGACATTTCTTTCCTTTCACCATGTGTACATGATTGCATTCAGGTACCTTTACCTGATGAGCCATCTCACTGGCCAGTCTCAACTTCTTGTTCACTTGGACATTCTTAATCTGAAGATGAGCCAGGCTTGGGTGACTACACTTAGTCAGATATATGATGAATTTTAAATACTGACTGGAGACATTTGCTGATGAGATGAAAAATGGGCTTCAAGGGTTGCCTCATCTTGAATCTCAGGCCCTCCATGGTTATCTGCTGTGTGGTCACCACCCTTTGAAGGTCAGTGGTCACTCATTCATCTAGTGTGAGGGACTGAGTCCAGGTGCAGTCACTGCATTGGGCTTGTGCTGGAGGCTGACCGGTATAGAACTTCACATGGACAGCAGCACGCAGAGGCTTCCCGTTCTAAGTTCATGAAGGCAGGCACACTTAGGAGTCTCATGTTGCAGTTGTGTGTGACAGAGAATGCATAAAGCTCTGCAAACAAGTGCTCCCATCCACACCCGTCATGGTGCTTTCTGCGTTTTGACCGGATGGGGCTGCACCAATGACTCTGTTATATAGTCCTTTTATTCTCTCACTTTGACTTTCCTCTTCAAAGGGCATGAAGCTGGGCATGGCATTGCATGCCTTCATCCTAACACTCAGGAGGCAGAGGCAGGAGGAACCCTATGAATTTGGAGTTAGCCTAGTTTACTTAGTGAATTCCAGGCAAGCCAGGGCTACCTGGTGAGATGTTATCTCAAAAACAAAAACGAAAGAACATTAACAAAAAGAGCACAAGGGTTGAGGGTAGAGTGACTGGAGAGATGGCTCAGCCGTGAAGAGCACTGGCTGCTCTTTCAGAGGACTCAGATTTGGTTCCCATAACCCACATGGTGGCTCACAGTCACCAGTGACTCTAGTCCCAGTGGGGATTCAACACCCTTTTCAGGCCTCCATGGGACTGCAGGCATGTGGTGTAGGAAAAACACACCTATACAAAAAAATAATACAATTTAAACAAGAGAGCATGAGGCACTGTATAGATCTTGTTGGGGGGATATAGTAGATTCTTACAATTAATTGGGTTTGTGATATTTAATCAATTATTATAGTTACAAATTTTGTAGATTGTAACATTGCTCTTTACTGATTTTCTAGCATATATTTTAGATCTCTCTCTAATCATCTGCCTGTCTCTATATCTGTCTGTCTGTCTGTCTATCCTTCCTATGTAAAATAAGGTATAATCTGAGACCCTGGGTGAAGTTGTCCATACACACACTATTAGCTCCTTCAGTCATACTTCTGTGGGGCTGACTGGTAAGTCAGATGAATCTATTGGGTCTGCTTCTCACAGTCTCTGGGGCTGTGTGCTTCTATTCATGGTGGCAGCAGCAATTGCTGCCACCGCCGCTTTGGCCAAATGTAGTAGGTTGTTCCTGTAGGCCAGACTTCATTGGTTCTAGTCTGTGTGATGCTTGTGGTTGGCACAGTATTTAATGCACATAGGCAGAATTGTTA
The DNA here is from genome assembly GCF_950005125.1 of Chionomys nivalis. Taxonomy (NCBI): domain Eukaryota; kingdom Metazoa; phylum Chordata; class Mammalia; order Rodentia; family Cricetidae; genus Chionomys; species Chionomys nivalis. Next base: position 153,579,104 of record NC_080086.1, on the reverse strand, counting down.
TAGGATCTTTAAATATGTGAACATAAATACAACACTGATTTTAAACTTCAGCAAACTGGTGTGATACTTTTCAAATGTCTAGACACTGGTGAATTTTTGTTATAGATTGTTTTTAAATTTTATGTTAGTCTTGTTTCTATAAGGTACTTTTACTGTGAGTTAAAAATTCTTAGAAATTAAAGTTCTGCAAAAAGCTATCCTATACTTGGTTTATAAGTCACTATACATATAAATATATACTTAATTTATGTTTATTTTTTCGATTCCATCATGATGAACACTCAAGAGTATTGACACTGGTTCAGTGTTGAAGCACAGTGCTTAGCATGTTAGAGAAAGAGATGTTTTCACTTGCTTTCTGTTGTGTTATAGATAAATTCTTTGTAACCCAAAAGTAACATTAATAGTTAAAAATGTCATCTTACATTACTTGATGATTCAAGCTCATTAGACTTGTTTCTTATTTCTTCAAAGAGGAACTGAACTTCATCCAGAGTTCTGCAGAATGTGAGTGCTGTGAACACCAGCTCATTTGCTGGCAGTGCGCACAGTCTGTGAACACCAATGACGTAACACTGCAGTCCACAATAAGAAATAAATGTTCTCTATGACTGAGTTTACATACATATCAAAACACATATAAAAATTTAACAGTGACATTTTTTTCGTATGATCCATGCTGGCATTTTCTAATGTTTATTATAATTTTTTTTGAAATACCAGACACAAACTAAGGTATTTCCTAACCTAACCTATTAATACAAAATGGGAGGTAAATTTCCATTTGAAAAACATAACTGGAACCTATTTTTTTTTTTTTTTGGTTTTTCAAGACAAGGTTTCTCTGTGTAGTCCTAGCTGTCCTGGAATTTGCTCTTGTAGACCAGGCTGGCCTCAAACTCACAGTGATCCACCTGCCTCTGCCTCCCAAGTGCTGGGATTAAAGGTGTGCGCCGCCACCACCTGGCCTATATTTCTTATTTCTTACTGTGAACTCACATCAGAGACTGAAGTGGCGCTGGTGTGCAGTGCAAGAGCATAGTGACAGGCAGTGGGTGTTCCGATACATGGGTAGCTCTGAACTCTGTCAAATAGGAAATGTTCACTTCTATTTCCTGGCTTTGAAACACAGCCAAGAAAACTAAAGGTGCTTGACGTTGCCCCGTTCTGAGTAAAGAAGTAGGTCAGTTCAGGCCAGCCAGATCCCAATGACTCCCATTTGCTTGTTCAGAGTTCTCAGTCAGCATCACTCTTTCTGGTGGTGATGAGCACCCACCCTAGCCTGCTTGCCAGTGAAACTTGTACATGGTGAACCTCCTTCTCTGATCTTTACATGCGTCCAATACTTAATGCAGATCAATAACAGATGTCTCAGTTGATTTGATTCTAACAGGAGATCAATTTGGATGTAACTTGCAAGGACTTAGAGCCGAAATAGCAATAGCAGCAGCAGCTGCCTTAGAGTGCTGCCCTTGTTACACAACGCTGGAAGCACTTGCTTTCTCTTTACCCTACTCAAACCTGTAATTTTATTTAGGACTCAGGAAGCCTGAAGCAGATCCAGCTCTGGCTACACTGCAGAATAAACTTAGTAGCTATAACCCGAAAAGTTGGTACCGGCTTTGACCCTGGGAACCCCAGGGCCAGACAGTGAGTCCTGTGTAGGAACTGAAGGTACTGAAAAGTAAAAACAAAAACCTATAACCCATTTCCAAATCATCACCTCTGTGCTGAGTGGTAAGGATAGCTAATAGAAGACCATGCAACATTGCAGTTTTACAATGATGTGGCTGTCTCATGTGCTTTGAAAGGAAAAAAGAGCCCTACAAAACTTACTAAGGTCGGACTCCTCCCCAGCTTGTTATAGACTTCTAGAGCTCCCACTGTTCAGAGAAGTCCTAGCAAAAGACTTAAAACCTGTTGCTGGCTCATGAGACTGCTTCCAAACGCCCTGAGGACACACTTTCTGGGCAGGGTCTTACTCAGTTCATGAGTTAGTGAGGAGGGTGCCTAGGGATGGGTTAGGGCCTATGAAGCAGCAACCATACAAATTTGTAAGTGTGGAAGAAAAAATGACTTCATAATTGTCTACAACCCATGCCTAAGTATTATTAAAGTAAAAATGGAGGAGCAGTGAGAAGAAGGCTTTATCTTGAAGGATGCTGAGCATCTGCTAAGCTAAGGGAGAGATCAGTTCATCACAATAAAGACTGTTCTGAGGAAGAAGCCACACTGAGAGCTGGGCACATGGGATTCTGTGACCTCTGGACCTTATTGGCATAAAGTGTCCCAGTCGGGGCACTAATTTCCCTGTGACAGCCGACTAAAGACATGATGGGATGGTAAAAGTTTGCACTGTTCTCTTGAAACTTCATTAGAAACTTACCTGAGACCTTACCTTCAACACTAGAATATTTCCGTCCCTCAGAACCCCAATGAAGTGGATGCCTGTGTACTTCAACCCGAGGACCTGTTGCCAACAACTGGTATGTTCCTGTGTCAGTAGAAATGGACTCTGCTACTTCAGACATTCACAGGTTCCAGGGAGGGCAGGGCCATCCCAGCTTGTGCATGGCCTCCCTCCAAGGTCAGAGCAGTCAGATGGCTGGAACCCTTGCTGCATTCCCATTACATGTAGTGACAGCCGCAGCTGAGTTTTCTGAATGGAAAAGTTGGTATCTGAGATGCAGCTTGTCCCTGTCTTTTGTTTAAAGTGAGTCTCCAAATGCAATAGTATGTCTCTAATCAAGAACTTTTGAGCATAACCTAACATATACATACTAATTCATAAATTATATATCTGTATTATAAACCAAAAGAGCCATTTCAAAAAGATAAAATATAAATATGAATTTTAAACACATATATAAATATGAATTTAAAACATTGTGTAGGGGGGAAGTTCTGAACCCTGGTGTGTACCTTTACTTGCTACCTGCTTCACTGCTGTGCCTCCATCCAGGCTGGGTGAAGACTCTAGCCAGCCTAAGCATGGCACACATGGCTCTGGCAGGCCTTGCCCTTCCCCCTATTCCATTAGATTACATTCTTTTTTTTTTTTTTTTTTTTTGGTTTTTCGAGACAGGGTTTCTCTGTGGTAGATTACATTCTTAAAGCTAACCATCAAGGTCCATTCCCTTATTTGGCCACTTCCTTCTTCTGAGGCTGACTACCAAGATCTACCTATCAAAGTATTGAAGCCCAGCAATGGAAAGCCCCCTTTATACCCAATTAAACCCCTCATCCTAACACAGGGTTTTCCCTTTTACATTTCCCATTTGCTCATGGGCCATGTCAGTCTCCCCTCTGTCCAGAGGCAGTCTTTTGTCCTCTGGGGCAGATATACCTTCTTACCCTCTTCCTTTCTCCCTCCCCCTTCTGCCTTCTCCTCTATCTCTTGTCTTTGTCTCTTATTCCTTGTCCTTTGTCCCTCTGGGGTAAATAAATCACCTTTATGCCGAGAACTTGGTCTTGCTTTCTTGAGCCAATACTGGTCCCTTCCCTGGGATTTTGTCTCACGTGGACACTGCCTCCCAGCACAGTCATCAACAGGCTCTTCCTCAAAGAGAAGAGATTCCCTGGTCAGGCTGAGGCAAAAGAGACTTAAATCCTGGAGACAGAAGAACCAGGGAGCTCGAAGGGTCTGTAGGATAGACACCCCAGCATTGATTACCACATTACTAATACTGTTGGATGGATCTTTATCTGTTCCAGTGGCCAGGGCCACCTGAGCAGAGCTGCTCTTTAACTGCTATGTACACCACCAATCTTAGCACCAGTTCTCTGTATCCAACCTGGAGTTTAAAGAGTTAAGAAAATCACTGTATCTGTGCTCACACCCACACACGTTTTTTTCTTTTTCCTGTCTTTAGTTCCTAAGTAATACAGGCAGCAACTGTCCACAGAGCACCTACACTACTGGGCATTTTAACTTAGAGGTGACTTCAAAGTATGTGGAGAGATGTATGCCAGCTATACGGAAGTACTGCACTTGAGCACTTGTGGGGTTTGACATTAGAGCACTGGCACCAATTCTGTAGGCTCCAGGGATTTTCAGTCGTCTGTCTCAGGATTCTGTACACCATCATTAACATTTGATTTATCCTGTTTTGATGTTGAACACCACTATTTTTTCAGTTTACATGTTAAAAGTACTTCACTATACTACTAATTTATTACATAAAAACCAAGGGAACATTCGTATGCATTGGATAAGAATGTCAGTTTCCAGGTTGTTGGTTAGACACTACATTTTAAGTAACATTATTCCTCATTTATTTCAAGTAACTAAACTCACAATACACAAACTGCTTTTTATGTAATAAGGGTGATAGTTAGATGGGCCCTTATATCTCCTTTGTGTAATCACAAAGAACAGACAGCAGTGTAGTACTCAACCCAAAATTCACACAGCTCATCCACAAACAAGGTAGACTTTTTACTCCCTTTTAGTCTTAACTCCCTGAACATGAATTCAGCATTTAAGAATTTTCTTTTGGTAGCAGGAGCGGCAGAGAGGACAGGCATGGAAAGGAGCATTGTCCCCCAAGGAAAACTCTTCCAAGGCCAGGAGGCAGGCATGGTGGAACAGGTGTGCACAGGACAGGAGGACTGTCTCACGGGGACGCTGGCCGCTGGTTCCTACAGCTGCTTGCCGGCAGTCACCATGGAAGGAGAGTGGGGTCAGGCAGATGGAACACTCGTAGATCTCCCGGTGAGCAGCCTGCAGCACAAAGCAGATACGAATTTGTCATAGGCATTGACTGTCCTGTCACATTCCACAGTTACTCAGACCTGTAGTGAGAACTATATCCCAAGACATGGATCCTCTGAAAATGGGCACTACATTGACAGATGTCTAAAATGTGAGGTGTAGAGATTATAGTAAGCATTTTAAAACACAAATGCTTTAAAAATGCTGAGCATTGATAATGTAAATGGTGCCTTTTAATTAAAATGAAAAAAAAATTGGCTGATACTGTTAAAAAGGTAAAACATTCCCAATTTTATATTTTAATCTTTTTTTTAACCCCCAATTTTCTGTTTAAATTTCCTTGCATTTGACATCAAGTCACTTCAGAGCCCTGCTTTCCTTCCTTAGGTTACTACAGATATAGGAGGAGGACAGGAAGCATAGGCTTGTCCTCTTGGGTTTTCATTGTTCTTAACACTTACCATCGAACTAGAACTTTAACATTTCAAAATGAAAGACCCTGATGATCATCACCGAGCTCATGGCAAATCCCTGGGTGTCCCCATGCAAGGCTTCCACCCTTTATAGACCTGTGATTGCAGTCTATTCTGCACTGGCAGCAGGGAAGCTGGACTGAAGCCTACCTGCACTTGGATTTTCTCCCAGTCCTCCTCAGTGATCTCATGGCCACATCTTTCGTCTAGCTGCTGAAGAATGCTGCGATTTACAGCCAAGCAGAGGTCGATTTCTGAGAAGAGTTCATCTATGTTGGTGTTGTATGAGCACAAGAGTCGGTGGCTGATTTCTGTGAACTGAGAACAGAGGCATAGGCTGGAGCATCTGAATGACAGGGCAAAGCCATTCCTGAAGGAGGAACTTGATTTCCCTTCCCTTCAGAAGCTGTCATGAGGCCCTCCTGTAACAGGAGTGCCCTCATCTCTGAGGATGGGGGTCCTGAGAGAAACCTAGCACAGACCAGGCCAAGTCGCCTGTCTCACTGTCCTCAGCTGTCTCCTTTTTGGTACTTTTCATTCTTCATCAGTGAAAGCTCAGTTCACTGCTGCTTAGCTGTGACTCAGGTCTGTTTCTGTAAGAAGGGGACCATGTTACAGGAGACTTTATTAAATAAGTGCTTATACTTTTCTCTTGCTAATAGATCTCTTGTTGGACTAATTCACAGGATTCCAGCTTAACAATTTGGGGATGTATAAAAAAGATACTTTCCTCTGCAGCAGTTAGCAAGTTAGTTAGTCTATGGGACTAAAGCTGACAGGAGGGAGGAATTAGAATCTTTCAGAGGACTTACATGCACAGTGATAACCTCTTGGAACTGCTGCCAGGCATGTGGGGACTAGAGCTAGCAGCGCTTATGCTTTGCCCATCAGCCTGTGAAGCTGTGGCTCCAGGTTGTAGATGATCTTAGTATAAGCAGAAAAGAGGAAATCCAAGCAAGGAGGGCTGTCTTCTTACTTTCTTCCCATTAAGCTCTAAGGTCACAATTGAAACAGTCCTTGCCTAATAACTTTAAAAATCTTCCTCTAGAATCTCAAATGGCTGAAAGACACTTAGAGAAATGTTCAACATCCTTAGTCATCAGAGAAATGCAAATCAAAACAACTCTGAGATTCCATCTTACACCTGTAAGAATGGCCAAGATCAAAAACACTGATGACAGCTTATGCTGGAGAGGTTGTGGGGGAAAGGGAACACTTCTGCATTGCTGGTGGGAATACAAGCTGGTACAACCCCTTTAGATGTCAAGTGTGGCGATTTCTCAGAAAATTAGCAAACAACCTTCCTCAAGACCCTGGAATACCACTTTTGGGTACATACCCAAAGGATGCTCAATCATTCTAAAAGGACATATGCTCAACTATGTTCATAGCAGCATTGTTCATCATAGCCAGAACCTAGAAACAACCTAAATGCCCCTTGACCAAAGAATGGATAAGGAAAATGTGGTACATTTACACAATTGAGTACTACACAGCAGAAAGAAATGACATCTTAGATCCAGAAATCATCATATTGAGTGAGGTAACCCATACCCAGAAGACAAATATCATATGTACTCACTCCTGTGGCTTTTAGACATAAAGAAAAAATAAAAGAGAAAAAAAGAAAAAAAAAACAGCCTACAAGTCACAATCCCAGAGAACCTAGACAACAAAGAGGGCCCTAAGGGAGGCATACATAGATCTAATGTACATGGGAAGTAGAAAAAGATAAGATCTCCTGAGTAAATTGGGAGCATGGGGACAATGGGAGAGGGTAGGAGGGGATGAGAGAGGAAGGAAGGGGAGCAGAAAAATATATAGCTCAATAAAAAATTAAGAAATCTTTTTCTAAGCAAAGATAATCTATTTATAGATAACTAAGATGCCCCACTACAGAGCAGATCTCTTGGGACTTAGGTTGAGTTCTACACTAGTAGTTTCAGAACAGAGACAGCATATGCATGCTATCTAAATTAACCTTAAATAAGTCTCTAGTGTTCCTCTAAACCCAGTTCTTTTATAAAGTTTTACACATACACAATTATAAAACATACAAAAACAGAAAAGCAATTGATCTTAGGACAAATGACTTGGGCATTAGACGTTGGCTTGGCAGGGCATGCAGTCATTTCCTAGTGGCATGGACAGGAGCTGTTGGATCCCCAGAACTCCAACACTTCAAGCACATACTGGAGTGAACTACTGTCCACACACTTAGGAAGGGCAGACATTCCTGGCAAGTTCCCCACTAGCTTTACCTACTGCCATTAAATAGACCTCAGTCTGCCTGCTTCCTGACTCATCTGGACATGTCTTCTGTGATTCTTTGACCTCTGTGTGTTCTATCCTCTACAGTTCAAAAGGTTTGACACTGTGCTTGCCCTTTCCTCAAGATTCTGTCACTCTTTTTAAAAGAGCAAAGCCGCATGAGTACTATATTACTTATTAGAAATGTAACTGCCTTAAACTTAGTGGGATTTGTATTAAGACTGTAAGGAGGCATGGTGGTGCATACCTATAATCTTAGCATTCAGGAGACTTGAGGCAAGGGATCAGAAGTTTGAAGCTAGCCTGAGCTATATGAGACTTTGTCTCAGAGTGATTTTTTGTTGTTAAGAGTTTTGCTTACAAAGTTGTATAGTGGTCTGCCCCAACTCATTTTTTTGGGGTAAGTTTTCATTATTTACTTTTATTAATTAGAACATGTATTAAAATGTACATTATTGGTTCTGTGCTTAAATATCATTGTAATCGTGGTCTTATTTACTTAAAATATATTGTAGGGATTTTTTTCACAGTCACCTTCTAGACAAGTTCAAATGTATACAAATGGTGCCGCTTCACACAGCATTCCGTTATAATTAATAAGTTTAGAGAAAGAACTATTTTCCCAATATTTGCTGTTATACCAGTATTCATGAGAGCTGAGCATGACAGGCACAAGAGCACTCTCTGATCATACTGAGTTCCTTATTTCACAGATACTTTTATAATTCAGGTAGATCAGCTAACCAGATGTTTGTTCTTAACAAGTAGAATATTTAAGTCTCCTCAACCAGTATTGCCCTCCTGGGCCATCCTTTCCAGATAGGAAGAGAAATTTTGATTAGGTTCTTCAGACCAGGCAGTTACATGTGACACCCAATCTTCACATGCTGTCCAGTGGAAGATAAACAGAAGGACTAGGATATTCCATAGAAAGGAGATCACGTTTTTATGCTGGGTGTCCAGTTTAGGTGTGAGGCCCCAGATCCTGGACACCATGGCTCTGCATCGCCAGCTTCTATCACTGCTCTGCTTTTTGTAGGCCCAGTTTGAGCTTTTCAGGGCAGCTGCAGTGACAGAAGTGCTTAGGTGGGTAGTAGCAGAGCAGCCACAGAGGGCTTGCAGAGGCCAGAGGCCAGTCTCTTCCAGATGGGCTGGCAAAGAGAACCGTTCTCTGGATTTCAATGAGGCTATAAAAGTTTTGGTTTCTCTGAGCAAGAGGAAAAACATTTGCTGTTAAGGGAATCATATGAGGAAAGACTGGAAAATGGGTGTATTGAGTCATTGCATGGCAGCACATCTCATAACGTTACAGTCTTTTGCCATAATATAATTGTTCTGAGGACCTGAAAGATCCAGGAGTTATACTACACCACTGTGTGACATAAATGCTATTGGAGCTACATGTACAAAGCTAAAATTCTACTAGTCTCACGGAAAGGCTTATAAATTTAATTTTTCCCACCCCCAAATCACAAATACTATCTCATCACTTCCATTTGAATGACTGTACCCCATCTCAGGTCAGACTTGTCTTTTTCCCAGAATGTAAAGCCAAGTGCTTGTGGTCGTCGTGTAGGACTCTGATGTGTCAGAAAGACAAGCATTAAAGAGTAGTCACCTGTGCCATTTGAGGCAGGAAAAGGACTTCATTCAGAGCCACCCACAGCTCTAGGGGCTTGGTGGCAGTTCACTTAAGTATCTTAAGAGCTGAGAAATTGATTAGACTCTAGGAGACTGATGTTGGAGGGGTACAACAGTGACAGATGAAATCACATGCTCACCTGTTGCCCACGGCAGCTAGCATCTCACCTGGAAACTGTTTTCCACTTACCTAGGAGCCTGGAGACCCACAGGCTGGCTGCTTGCAGGCCAGAAAACCCACTGCACCTGTGAATAAGACCCGAGCGTGACTGCACACAGGTGTGTGCATACTGTCCTTACAACTGATCAGTTCCATTTGTATAATTACTGACACCTGCGCAGCTGTGTCCCTCCTGTGTTCTCTTCTGTGTAGTCTTTCTGTTCTGCCATGTTAAACATTACTATTACATTTATTTTCTGTGTGGGTGTGTACATCGTGGCATGGTTGTGGAGGCCAGAGGACAGCTACTGGGAGTCAGCTCTCGTAGGTCCTGGGCTTTGAACTCTAATCACCGTGTTTCACACACAGCAAGTGCCTTTACTGCTGAGCCATCTCAGTGTCCCTAAATTAAAAACAAAGCAAACCTCTGTTGTCCAATAAAAAGTTTGTATTTTTAGCTTTTTTTCCTCTATTACCGTACAGGTGAAAATTCTTCTATTCTTCTAGCTCCTACCCTAGAGATGCATGCTTAAATTATCACAGTCCAAAGTTAACCAGGATCTTCTCATGCTTTCACCCGACTATCCTCTTCTGGTGCTCTTACACATAGTTTTTTTTTTTTTTTCGTTCACATCACATTGTAGGCTGTTTCATTTCCCCCGAGGATGCCCAGTCTTTGGCTTATGCTGAACCTCTGAGACATCTGTGTGGTGCAGGTGCTGTTCCTTTGAACACCCTGTTGGGTTTCTTTGCTCCTGAGGTGTTCCACAGCATTACTAGGTAGAACACTCACCCTCCTTTTAAGTCATATTGAGGGTCCTTTGACCACTTAAGTTTGTCTGGATTAGTGTCAGATCTGGAAAGTCCTTTTTCTTTGCTGCTTCAGACTGTTCTCTTTGACCTGTGTATTCACCTTTCCTTCTTGGTTCTAATAACAAGGTGGAGCCTACTGCACCCTCTCCATTTGTGATTTCTCTGAGACACTCCCACTGAAAGGAGAAGGATAAAGCAGCCAGGGCAGCTAGTGCCCTTTCCCTGGGAGGTGCTCACCAGTGCCCCCAGTGCTGAGAGAAGCTCTTTAAGACTCTGAAAGTAAACAACTCACTGTCTTTGAAGTCCCTGAAATTGAGCATTCACAAGGCCCCCTCCCCAAGATTCCATAAGCAATAAGGACTACTGTGGAGAGGAGACTCTACCTTCATGTTGTACAGAGGATGTCTCCATGCTGTGCTGGGCTTTCTGTGATGTACCTGCCTTTGAGTCATCCATCCTCTTGTAAGTGACTAAGTAAACTCACTGTTCACCAAGCTGGCCTCTGGTGGAACCGTGACTTCACTCTGTTGTTAGTTCCCTTTCTGGGACTCTTGTTTACATCTTGTCCACACCATAATGTGTTGGTGAGGAGAAAGACTTGAGGCACAAACACAGGATGTTGAAATTGTAGAGTGGCCACAGGGCAGGCAGGCAGTTCCTTTAACAGTGCAGCTATTCCGCTGAGAAGTGATGGGCATGTGTGTAGGGCGGGAAATGATAACTCTGGGCTTCCACATGTGAATTCAGTCCTCACATCTGTACTTAAACAGACACCATACAATTTAAAGCTAATAATATAGAATGTTACTCTAAACAACAAATCACAACAATTTAAAAGGCCAGAGAAAAGAGAAAATTTGTAGTAAAAAATTTTGTGTGTTTTCATTTCTGGCTTGGGTTGGTCCTGTCAGCTGGAAACAGTATTTGTGTCCCTCATGTGACTGTCATCAGCTGCAGCTGTTCCCACTCCTAGTCCAGCCCTTTCTCTAAGATGCCTTCTGTTCTTTCTTGACAAGCCTCCCCACCCCCACGCACGCCCAGTGCACCCTTCTGGGAGCATGAGTAAGTGGACTTCCCAGGCACGGTTACATCTCTCCGCTGCTGGCCTTTCCCTGCTGCACCCTGGGACTCACTGCAGGACAGAATTCTGTCTGTTCCTGAGTGCGAGCCTGCTCATTTGCTGCCAGGAAGCACTTCACTTTGAGATCTCACAGGCACCCCAAGCAGCAAGCCCAAGGCTTCTTCCCCAGCTCCAAAGACAGCTAAGTTTGGATGTGAGCCCAAGTCACAAGACCACACCTGTAGGCCTCTTTTCCTCCGGATCCTACACTGATTCATGAGCAGATCCCGACGTCTGTCCCTGAGCACTTCCCCGGTGGGCACTGCCTATGTAGCCTGCTAGGCCAGCTCCCAGCCCACCCCACTACGAGGCTGCCTACCACCCTGTGACACATGTGACCATGCCATCATGGAGGTGGCCCAAGGCAGCAGGGGTTCACTGGCTATTTGTGTTTAAATTTATCTTCCACACAGTCCTTATTCAGAATTCTCTGCTATCTCCGTGTCTGTCCTCACGGCACTTACTGTTCCTTGAAATTTAATTTTTTTGTTTTGTCTTATTGAGGCAGAATCTCAATTTTTTAGCTCTGTTGGGTCTGGAACTCAGAGGAATTCACTGACAATCGGAGTAACATCACCTTTACACTCACAACTCATACTTCCTAAACTTTTTAATAATAACTATTTTATAAACTTTGTTAGTTTTAAAGAAATTTTTTTAAACAAAAATAATTACTTTCATATGTAATGATGGTTAAGAGCTATTAAATGCATTTTATTCAACCTAAATTTCACTTTGTCACTTATCAGGCATTACATGGTTAAGTAGAAAAGGCTTACCCATTTCTGTGGGGCTGCTTGTTAAAGGAGCTTAGAAACTGAGCTAGTATATAACAGACAGTGCATTGCCCTGAGGAGCAAAGATCATAAACACTGTCCTTTTAATGAAGAGCTCCTAAAGGAGTAGGACCACCACTGACAATGCTGGTGACTTGGGACTGGAAGGCTCCTGGCAGGTGAGGAGAGGGTAACTTACTGTAATGATCTGTTCTGTCTCTTTAAGAGACAAGCCACACCCACTCCCTCCCCTGTATGCTGAGACAGGCTGATCTTCAGCTTCCAACCTGAGTTCCCTCTCTTTTCTGTCTCCCTCTTGAGGCTTCTGTATCTCCCTTCTCTCTCTTTCTCTCTCTTCCCCTCTCTCTGCTCTTCTCCCCTTCTCCCTCTTCCCTTCCATAACCCCCTGAATACATATCCAGCCTCACTCTGCATGGCATGCCTATCCATGTCTCTGTCTCTTGCCTGCCACCGCGTTGTCTCCCTGCCCTGGACCAGCCACCGCTAGGGGGCCTGCAGCTGTCCTTGCCTGGAACTGGCTGCTCTCAGGGCCCGCTGCCTGCTGCCACATGGCTCACTGCCTCTGCTTGGCGCCGGGGATCTTGCAGCATTTTTATTAATCCATTTCATGTACTATCTTTTAGAACTCAGGAGGCCAGAGCTGAGGCTGCACCAGCTTTGCCCATGTCTGTGTCATTGGTCACCACTAACCAGAAAGGCTGTCTTGAAGACATCGTATGGTCTGGCCCATGTGTTTGCTCAGTACTGTGAATAACTGCTGCTTTTTCCTCTTCCTGAACTTCATGTGTTGTTGAAAGTGATCTCTCCACCACTCACCTACAGGACTTTTGGCTCTTGACGGCTGCTATCTATTTTGTATACATTTCTTATCTTCTCAGATGAGTACCACAGATATAGGGAAGCACCTGATTCATCTGCGTAGGGTCCTTAGCACTGAAAAGCACTGACCTTAGGTTTGCAAAAGATTAGAGATGAGAACAAACACATGCCCTAAATGTACATATTTAGAAGCAGCACAATACAAATTCCTTCTTGGAGGAGGGAAAAGGTGAAAAAGAACAAAGCTTATCTAGATTTTAAAGTGAACTCTGTTGGCAAAATTCAGTAAAACACCAGTATTTAGCTGAAAACCACACCGTTGATGTGAGGTGGTCAGCATACTGGAGGTCTGTCAGGGTGTGTTTCTGAAGGGAGCAGACAGAACTCTCTTGCTCTTTAGAGTTAGTGTTCAGCTCAGCAACAGTAATCTTTTCAGGGTTAGAACTGTAGGCTAGTGCGTGCTAGCATGGGTGAGGTCTAGGTTAATACTGAAAGAGTCAACACATTTAGTGACTTACTCATTGTAATCAACTCAAAGCAACTACTAAATATTTCTGAAATGTCACATTCTTGTTTTCAGAAATTTTTATTTCCTCATTTCTTATGTGAGTTGATAACCTTCATAATTTAAAGGGTAAGGATGACAAGAAAAACATGGCAACTCAGTTCTAGTTTTTAAACATTAATGTTATAAATTCCACATAAAATATACAAAAATTCAATTTAGAAAAAATTAGTACCTTTTAAGTCTTCTATTTTGGATATTTGATAAATCTAATAACCATGAGTTTTCATTGATATGTAAAACAGTTACTGGTCATTTGCAATTACTGGCTAAACATTAAAGAAAACACTAACAAAAGCATTTAGGCGAACTCTGTCTGCTCAGGAGAGTCTTAAGTGATCCATCTCATGTCAGCAAATTGCTTACTAATGTGTTGACTTAGGGCCACCCTCAAAAGCAAAATGAAAAGCTTGGAATTTACAGCATATCAATGCATCAGTTGATAAGCTTTTACTGGTTTAATATCCTTCCAGGCTTGCAGCTTGGAGCCACTTCAAGTTAGCAACAGAATGTTTGCCATCTCTATGTGATAAAGGAAGTCAAAGGAATGAACAAACTTGAGGACCATTATGCTGTTTGGTGAGATGGAAATGAAAACGCTAGAGAAGTCACAGGCTGGGGGTGTGTGAGAGCTGGGCCTCAACTCCAGCATCTGACAGATTGTTAGCCTCACCTTTCAAACAATGGTCTGGACTTTAGCTGGGGCAAAGATAACACAGTGCATTTGGAAAGTTTTAATTGCAGCAATAAAAGACTGTACCTCAATTATATGACAGATGCTAGCAGAGTTTCCAGATAAGGATCAAAGACATCCAAGGAGTGGTCACTGCACTTTGGGCCACTCTAGGCTTTCTGTACACACTGCTGGGGAATTAGCACATCAGCTTTCCTGACCTTTCCAGGTCCTTTGATCTGAGATCTCAAGCAAGTCAGTATACCAGGACTACTGTATCAGCCAGACAGGTCCAACACTCCCTCACTGAATTTTAATCCTGACACCCACCAACACAAAACCCAACACCTGACCTCTGCAGTTCTTACTACAAAAGTTCAGTATGCTTAAAAGAACCTGCCTTGTCACACTACACCACTTTGCTCTGCTTCTGTTTTGCTAGCAGCGTGCCAATGGTACTTTACAGTCAGGCCACCTTGAGAAGAAAACTTCTTAGTGTATGACAACATTTTGTTTGTAGAATTTAGGTGGCTAAAAACCAAAGAGAAGGGCTTCACTAACTCTACCAGGAAGAGAAGGGAAAATGCAGAACCACAGTTTGTGTGTAAGATGGATTATGAAATCAGAACGGCCGGAGCAAACCTGATCTAGAATACTGAAAATATTCATCTCAGTACATGAAGCATTCAAGGCCACTAGCACCTCCAGTTGTTCACACTTAAAGCTCCCAAATGGGCGATCTTTTCTATTCATTAGACTTTTTCTCCCGCGGGGACTTTATGTTGGATCTAGGCCAGCGGCTCCCAGCCGAGCAAAGGCTTTGCCCACACACCAGCGAAGGCGGCAGTTCACGGATGAGGTCGCTTTGTAAAGTGAAGTTGCAGCTCTGCAGTCATTCTGGAGATGCAAGTACATTGGCTTTTGTTTGTTTGTTGTTCTTAACTGCCGTTACATGATACCAAGATAAATAAATGGTGTTTTGTTTTTTAAAAGTCTCGACTTCTGGTTTCCATGAGGCACAGATCACAGTGACTGCTCGGGAAGGGGCCATCTGCCCCTTCTGCTTTACTGCAGTGTCTACCTACCTCTCACTGCAGTGAGCCAGCAGATTTACGTCTCCTAGTCACTTGCAATTTCTTTTTTGACTAAAAATGTAAAAGTGAATTTACATTACTCTTTGATCATGGTGAAAAGGGAGCTCTATCTTAAATATGTGGTAATTTCCAGATTAAAATAATTGTTGCCTTCCACAGATAAAGAACTTGTCACTTCTGCCTTGTTATTCACGACAGCCTGCTTAGTAAAATCTGCAGTTTGTGACACTCAAACCTTCAGTCTCTGAGAGTTTACTGGTCTGAAATTTTGTGCAGTTAAGATTGGCCAGGAGGCATGTGAGAAAACAGGGCCTCCTGTTTCCCTAGAATAACTTGGTATTTCTGGAATGCTGCTAACTGTATCACAAAGCTAGTCTCTCACCCAAAGGAACCTTGCTAGAGCCATTGTTCATTGTGGCTTTGGAATTTGTTCTTAATGGAGTTACTACCAGGAAACCTCCAGACATACTGGTTCACCGGAAGCTGTACTTCAATTTTACTAGTCATTTTGTTTTTGAAGACTTTTATGACTTCAGGCTGCAGAGTATGGGAAAAGAATAAGCTTGGACGAACACAAAGATAGCGAAAATAAGTTTAGAAAGGCTTTTTTTCTTTTCTTTTCTTTTTTTTTTTTTTTTTTGTAAATTAAGGGTCCTCTGGAACCCAAAGCAGGCTAGAAAAATTCACCTGGCCAACCTCCATCTTTCAGTAATACAGATATAGTCACACAGGAAGTGACTACCAGGAGCTAGACTTCATAATCTGATGTGACTGGCTAATTGACTTGAAAGGGAAGGGGGTTCAGGAATAAGGGCCCTTGTTGGGCTAGCTACCTTTGATAGAAAAAAAAGTTACTCACATACTGAGGAGCCAGGGCCAGCAGTTATATTTTTATCATAGATATACTAATCTTAGATGTCTAATTCTCCTTAAAGCATCTTTATTTACAACCTTATGTTAAAATATTTTGGAACTGGGAGATGGCCCAGTGAATGAAGAGCATTTAGTGCTTCACCTGAGGACCTGAGTTCAACCCCCAGTACTAAAGTAAAAAGCTGGACATGGATGCCTATGCCTGGAACCCAAACAGAGACAGGGAGATTTCTAGAACTTGCTGACCATTCAGTCTAACTAAAACAGCACACCTCTGGTACAGTGAGAGATCCTGTCCCAAGGAAAGAAGGTAGAAACCAGCATATCAGCACACACTTCTGGCTGAGCACACAGAGGCACACACACAGCTGGACATACACATTCACATCACTTGCATGAATACCTGCATGCACACACACCTATACAAACACCTCTGTACACACGCATACATACCTATAAGCACACCTGTGCACAAACACATGCATACTTGTACATACACTTGTACAAATACACCTGTGTATATACATATCCATACGCATACACACACCTGTACAAACACATGTGCATATATATGCACACACACACACTTTACAGCCATTCTAAATGGAAAACTTTTTTTTTTTAATTGAAACCATTTTTCTTGTAAAAAACAAATCCTGTTCTGGCCAGGCAGTATTGGTACATACCTTCAATCCCAGCACTTGGGAAGCAGAGGCAGAAGGATCTTTGTGAGTTTGAGACCAGCCTGGTCTACAGAGTGAGTTCCAGGACAGCCAGGACTACACAGAGAAACCCTGTCTCAAAAATCCAAATAAATAAATAAATAAATCGAAATTCTGTTTCTATTATTATCAAACCACATTGAACCTAATAAGGCAGTGTGCAGTGCCTCGGGCTGACCGAATCTTGCACATACACTGCTTGGCCACAGTACTGACTTCAGACACACCTGTTACTCAGCTTTCCTGTTCCAGCTAGGAAACATTAACTTCACTCCCATGAGAAAGCTTTAAAAAAGCACAAGCAAATGACTGAAAGTCCTAAACATTTATCTATGTATGCATGCCGATATTCTTTTAATGAAAACTGTGTTCCTTATAGTTTTACTAAAACTAAAGACGCTGCTTTGCTGTGCTCAGGACAAGCTGCAGTCTAGTGTTTCAGTCAGAATTCCTTCTGGCTGTGGGAGGTCTCCCAAAGTACTAGGTCTCAGATCCCCGCAACCTCTGATGCAGTGGTTTCTATCCCATCCACTGCCTTATGCCTTCTATCTAACAAGGTATGGTACCCAGGAAGTTGTCTTTGACCCTAGTTTCATTCAGTGTTTAGATATTTAAAACTCATACAGCCTTGATAGATTATGGCATGAAATGTTTTCTTGTCCTCTCCATGTGAATGGGCTAAAATTCTCAGATTAGATGATTCTTTATGCTGATGTATATGGCTTTCTACTGTTCACTAGTTCTCCTTTATTTAATGGGGATTTAGCTACCAAATTTATGTTTTATATATCAAAAGGTTTGTCTTTTATAATGTAGGATGGCTCTTTCTACCCTGCTATAGGTGTTACAGTTAATTTGTGCAATTTGAGGTGCACAGGCAAACTTATCAATTTTTTTAGAGTTAAGTCATATTAAATTTATCTAGAGAAAATGAATATTTATATTTAAATACACCATAAATATTAATAATTTTATTCAATACTTTGACTTAATCAGAAGAAGCTCTTCTGTGGTTTGAATACTCTTTGTTAAGTTGAGGGTGTGAACTATTATGAAGGGGCAGTCTCTTTCATTTACATCTGATAATTGTGGCTGTACACAAATAGTTACCACATATATACATTGAATATGAACACCCAGCCATCTAGTTGTGGTAATTTTGTGTGATTGTTGTGCATTTTGTCAATATAGAGTATCACACACATTTACATTTGCAACACACACCAGCTATATTTTGTCTCTTTGCACTACTGCTAGGCAGAGACTGGCCAGAGTGCTGAGCAATCTAGGTTACATTGTCATCGTTTGATATGTAGCTTTTTTCGTTTTGTTTTGTTTTGTTTCTTTCTTTTTTTAAAGACAAGGTTTCAGCCTGGCAGTGGTGGTGCACACCTTTCATCTCAGCACTCGGGGAGACAGAGGCAGGTGGATTTCTGAGTTCAAGGCCAGCTTGATCTACAAAGTGAATTCCAGAACAGCCAGAGCTACACAGAGAAACCCTGTTTCAAAAAACAACAAAACAAAGACAAACAGACAGGGTCTCTTGCAGCCCAGGCTGGCCTCTACAGCTCAGATGTAGCTTGCCATCCTTGCCAAGGATGTAGCTCAGGATCATCTTGGGAGCTGAATCTTGTTTACTCTATGAGCTGGGATTACAGGCGCGCACTGCCATACCTGGTTTATGTGGTACTGGAAATTGAACTTCAGGCTGTCTGTATGCTGGGCAAGCAGCCTAACTACTGAACTACATTCCCAGCCCCAATAAACAACCTTTATCACAACAAATTCCATCCTAGTTCTGGTACTGGTGGTCAGGATTAGGAATACATTTAGGATTAGCTACACTTGAGCATCTTTTTAGTGAAGTTAATTTGTTCATGTGAGTTTCTGTTCTTTCATACTTTAGCTTTTTCCCATGTTTGCTATTTTTGTGGAAACTGATTTCAGTTACATTTTGGTCTTTAATGGCAGCAGGCTGTATACATGAGCCTCTTACAATTTTAACATGGTTTCCATGTCTGTGGACACCTTCCTCCTCAGTGCTTTCAGCTTGGTGATATTTTACCTTCCAGTGTTCACTTTTAAGTTACTTTTCATCAGATGCTGGGTTCAGTAGCTAGGTTTTCTCCTTTTCTCCTATCTGTCTGTATATTTCTATCAGAGACCAGCTATTCTGGTCTCAAACTCATTATTCTCTAATTTCTGCCTCTTAGAGCTGGCATCACAGGGTGGAAGACTGCCTGTTGGGGATCCGAGGGCCTGGCATCTAACACCTTACCTACTGAACAATCTCCCAGACTCATCTTTCTTTTTTTGCTTGTTTATTTTTTCTGAGACAAGATGCTGCTATGTAGGCTTTGGACCAGCTGGATATGGAAAATCTAGGTCAATGAGCAGAGACTACAGAAACAAGCATAATCAATAGAATACAAGAGATAGAAGAAAGAATCTCAGATTCTGAAGACACCATAGAGAAAATAAATGGACATCAAAGAAAACAGCAAAACCAACAAATTCTCATCACAAAACATTCAGGAAATATGGTGACCAAACCTAAGAAAAATAGGGATAGAAGAAGGAGAAGAGGCACAGCGCAAAGGCCCAGAAAATATTTTTAACAAAATTATGGAAGAAAACTTTCCCAACATAAAGAAAGATATTTCTTTGAATATTCAAGAAACATACAGAACACCAAACAGACTGGATCAAAAAAAAAAATCCGTCGCCATATAATAATCAAAACACAAAATATACAGATTAACGAAAGAATATTAAGAGCTGCAAAGGAAAAAGGGAAAGTAACTTATAAAGGTAAACCGATCAGACTTACATCTGACTTCTCTATGGAAACCATGAAAGCCAGAAGGTCCTGGATAGAGGTACTACAGAAACTAAGAGACCATGGATGCAAACCCAAACTACTATACCCAGCCAAGCTATCGTTCACTATCAATGGAGAAAACAAAACATTCCAGGATAAGAACAAATTTAAACAATACGTAGCCACAAATCAGCCTTACAGAAAGTAATAGAAGGAAAATCACAACCCAAGGAATCCAACATTGCCAACACTGCCTACAATAACTCAGGCATCTAGCGACCCTTCAACAGCACAACTCAAAGAAGGGAGACACACAAACTCTTCTACCAAAAGCAATAAGAATAACCAGAGTAAACAACCACTGGTCATTAATATCACTTAATATTAATGGTCTCAATTCACCTATAAAAAGGCACAGGCTAAGAGATTGGATATGAAAACAGGATCCAACATTCTGCTGTTTGCAAGAAACTCATCTCAACCACAAAGACAGGCATCTACTCAGAGTAAAGGGTTGGGAAAAGGTTTTTCAAGCAAATGGTCCTAAGAAACAAGCAGGTGTGGCCATACTAATTTCTAACAAAACTGACTTCGAACTAAAATCAATCAGAAGAGATCGAGATGGACATTTTCTACTCATAACAGGAACAATTCATCAGGATGAAGTCTCAATCCTGAATATCTATGCCCCTAATATAAAAGGACCCACTTATGTAAAAGAAATATTGCTAAAACTCAAGGCAGACATCAAACCACGCACACTAGTAGTAGGAGACTTCAACACACCTCTCTCACCAATGGACAGGTCAATCAGACAGAAAACTAATAGAGAATTAAGAGAATTGTTGGAGGTAATGAAGCAAGCAAATGGACTTAACAGACATCTATAGAACACTCCACCCAAATAGAAAAGAATATACCTTCTTCTCTGAAGCTCATGGAACCTTCTCAAAAATTGACCACATACTCGGAAACAAAGGAAACCTCCACAGATACAAAAAAATATCAGTGTCCACCTGTGTCTTATCAGATCACCATGGATTAAAGTTAGAAGGCACCAACAATGCTACCCCCAGAAAGCCGACAAACTCATGGAAACTGAACAGTCAACTACTGAACCACACCTGGGTCAAGGAAGAAATTAAGAAAGAAATTAAAGTCTTCCTTGAATTTAATGAAAATAAAGAGACAACATACTCAAACCTATGGGACATAATGAAAGCAGTGCTAAGAGGCAAGTTCATGGCACTTAGTGCCCACTTAAAGAAAACGGAGAAAGCATACATTGGACTCTTAACAGCACACCTGAAAGCTCTAGAAAAAAAAGAAGCAGACACGCCCAGGAGGAGTAGAAGACTGAAAATAATCAAACTGAGGGCAGAAATCAACAAAATAGAAACACAGAAAACAGTCCAAAGAATCAATGAAACAAAAAGTTGGTTCTTGGAGAAAATCAACAAGAATCAACAAACCCCTATCCAAACTAATTAAACAACAGAGAGAGAACACGCAAATAAAAAAGATCAGAAATGAAAAGGGGGACATAACCACAGACACAGAGGAAATTCAGAGAATCATTAGATTTTACTACAAAAGCATGTATGCCACAAAACTGGAAAATGCAACAGAAATGGACACTTTTTTAGATAAGTACCATATACCAAACTTAAACCAAGACCAGGTGAACGATCTAAATAGACCTGTTAGTCACGAAGAATTAGAAACTGTTATCAAAAATCTCCCTTCCAAAAAAAGCCCAAGACTAGATGGTTTCAATGCAGAATTCTACCAGAACTTCCAAGAAGAGATAATACCTATACTCCTTAATGTATTTCACAATATAGAAACAGAAGAGTCATTGCCAAATTCCTTTTATGAAGCTACAGTCACCCTGATACCAAAACCACACCAAAGACCCAACCAAGAAAGAGAATTACAGGCCTATATCACTCATGAACATCGACGCAAAAATTCTCAATAAAAACTGGCAAACCGAATGCAAGAACACATTAGAAAAATTATCATAATTAGAAAAATTATCATAATTATCATAATGATCAAGTAGGCTTCATCCCAAGATGCAGGGCTGGTTCAACATACGCAAATCTATCAATGTAATCAACCATATGAATAAACTGAAAGAAAAAACCATATGATCATTTCATTAGATGCTGAAAAAGCATTCGACAAAATTCAACACCCCTTTATGATAATGGTCTTGGAGAGATTAGGGATACAAGGGTCATACCTAAATATAGTAAAAGCTATTTACAGAAAGCCGACAGCTAACATTAAATTAAACGGAGAAAAACTCAAAGCCATCACAGTAAAATCAGGAACACGACAAGGATGTCCACTCTCTCCATACCTCTTCAATATAGTGCTTGAAGTTCTAGCAAAAGCAATAAGACAACATAAGGGGATCAAGAGGATTCATATTGGAAAGGAAGAAGTTAAGCTTTCATTATTTGCAGATGATATGATAGTATACATAAGCGACCCCAAAAACCAAAGTTCTACCAAAGAACTCCTACAGCTGGTAAACACCTTTGGTAATGTGGCAGGTTACAAAATCAACTCCAAAAAATCAGTTGCCTTCCTATACACTAAGGATAAGGAAGTAGAAAGGGAAATCAGAGAAGCATCATCTTTCACGATAGCCACAAATAGCATAAAATATTTGGGGTAACTCTGACCAAGGAAGTAAAAGATCTATTTGACAAGAACTTTAAGTCTTTGAAGAAAGAAATTGAAGAGGACACCAGAAAATGGATCTCCCTTGCTTTTGGGTTGGGAGGATCAACATAGTAAAAATGGCAACTCTACCAAAAGCAATCTATAGATTCAACGCAATCCCCATCAAAATCCCATCAAAATTCTTCACAGATCTGGAAAAGACAATAATCAACTTTATATGGAAAAACAAAAAACCCAGGATAGCCAAAACAATCGTATACAATAAAGGATCGTCTGGAGGCATTACCATCCCTGACTTCAAACTCTGTTACAGAGCTACAGTATTGTTTTGGCATAAAAACAGAGAAGTCGACCAATGGAATCGAATAGAAGACCCTGACTTTAGCCCATAAATCTACGAACACCTGATTTTCGATAAAAGAGCTAAAAGTATACAATGGAAAAAAGAGAGCATCTTCAACAAAGTATGCTGGCAAAACTGGATGTCAATCTGTAGAAGAATGAAAATAGTTTCATATCTATCACCATGCACAAAACTCAAGTCCAAATGGATTAAAGACCTCAATATCAGTCCGAACACACTGAACCTGATAGAAGAGAAAGTGGGAAGTACTCTACAACACATGGGCACAGGAGACCACTTCCTACGTATAACCCCAGCAGCACAAACACTAAGGACAGCATTGAATAAATGGGACCTCCTGAGACTGAGAAGCTTCTGTAAAGCAAAGGACACTGTCACTAAGACAGAAAGGCAACCCACTGACTGGGAGAAGATCTTCATCAACCTCACAACAGACAAAGGTCTGATCTCCAAAATATATAAAGAACTCAAGAAACTAGACCATAAAAGGTTAATCAATCCAATTATAAAATGGGGCACTGAGCTGAACAGAGAATTCTCAACAGAAGAAGTTCAAATGGCCAAAAGACACTTAAGGTCAGGCTCAACTTCCTTAGCGATCAGGGAAATGCAAATCAAGACAACATTAAGATACCATCTTACACCTGTCAGAATGGCTAAAATCAAAAACACAATGATAGCCTTTGCTGGAGAGGTTGTGGAGAAAGGGGTACACTCATCCATTGCTGGTGGGAATGCAAACTTGTGCAACCACTTTGGAAAGCAGTGTGGCGGTTCTCAGCAAAGTCGGGATCAACCTACCCCTGGACCCAGCAATACCACTCTTGGGAATATACCCAAGAGATGCCCTATCATACAACAAAAGTATATGCTCAACTATGTTCATAGCAGCATTGTTTGTAATAGCCAGAACCTGGAAACAACCTAGATGCCCTTCAATGGAAGAATGGATGAAGAAAGTATGGAATATATACATATTAGAGTACTACTCAGCAGTAAAAAACAATGACTTCTTGAATTTTGCATACAAATTGACAGAAATTGAAAACACTATCCTGAGTGAGTTAAGCCAGACCCAAAAAGAGGAACATGGGATGTACTCACTCATATTTGGTTTCTAGCCATAAATAAAGGACATTGAGACTATAATTCGTGATCCTAGAGAAGCTAAATAAGAAGGTGAACCCAAAGAAAAACATATAAGCATCCTCCTGAATATTAACCTTCATCAGGTGATGAAAGGAGACAGAGACAGAGACCCACATTGGAGCACCGGACTGAAATCTCACAATCCAAAGTAGGAGCAGAAGGAGAGAGAGCACGATCAAGGAACTCAGGACCGTGAGGGATGCACCCACACACTGAGACAATGGGGATGTTCTATCGGGAACTCACCAAGGCCAGCTGGCTGGGGTCTGAGAAAGCATGGGACAAAACCCGACCCGCTGAATATAATGGACAATGATGACTACTGAGAACTCAAGAACAATGGCAATGGGTTTTTGATCCTATTGCACATAATGGCTTTGTGGGAGCCTAGGTAGTTTGGATGCTCACCTTACTAGACCTGGAAGGAGGTGGGAGGTCCTTGGCCTTCCCACAGGGCAGGGAACCCTGATTGCTCTTTGGGCTGATGAGGGAAGAAGACATGATTGGGGGAGGAGGAGGGAAATGGGAGGCGGTGGCAGGGAAGAGGCAGAAATCTTTAATAAATAAATAAAAAAAATAAAAAAAAAAACACCTATGAGTGAGTACATATGATAATTGCCTTTCTGTGTCTGGGTTACCTCACTCAAAATAATGTTTTCTAGTTCCATCCATTTTCCTGCAAAATTCAAGCTGTCATTTTTTTTCTGCTGTGTAGTATTCCATTGTGTAAATGTACCACATTTTTCTTATCCATTCTTCAGTTGAGGGGCATTTAGGTTGTTTCCAGGTTCTGGCTATGACAAACAAAGCTACTATGAACATAGTTGAGCACATACCCTTGTGGCATCATTGAGCATCCTTTGGATATATACCCCAAAGCAGTATTACTGGGTCTTGAGGAAGGTTGTTTCCTAATATTCTGAGAAATCACCACACTGACATCCAAAGGGTTTATACCAGCTTGCATTTCCAGCAATGCGTCATCAGAGAAATGCAGATCAAAACAACTCTGAGATTCCATCTTAGACCTGTAAGAATGGCCAAGAACAAAAACATTGATGACAACTTATGCTGGAGAGGACGTGGGGAGAAGGGAACACTCCTGCATTGCTGGTGGGAATGTGAGCTGGTACAACCTCTCATTTGTTTTTTTTAATATGAATTTACTCTGAACATTTTTGTTTCACTTTAAGTGTCTTATATCAACAGAATCCAAGAGTTTATTATATAACAGGTAAATTTATCTCAATTATATTTGATATCTTACTATGCTCTAATCCCTCATCTCCTTTTCTATTAATTATCCTGCTGCTGCCTTTCCCCATTTCCGAACTTCTGCAAGAATATTTGTGTGTGGGGGCCTACATGTGACGGTCAGAGAACAATCCTGGGTGTCAGTCCTTGCTGTCTGCCTTGTTTGAAACAGGGTTCCCCCCCCCCCACCACTCTGTGCTTCAATGATCTGGTCCTAGAGCTTGTGCAGTCTCCAGTCTCTACTTCCTGCCTCCTCCCACGAGCTCCAGAGTTAGAAACATCCCTGTTATGCTCTCTGGCCTTTACATTGGTGCGGGGGATTTGAACTCAAGTCCTCACACTTGTACAGTAAGCTCTTTTACCCACAGAATCATCGCCTCAGCCTAACAGGAATATTTGTAAATTATTTCATTAAAAGCAGAAAAGTCAGTGAGGAAGAAATTTCCTCTTAATTTTAGTGAAATAAAAATCAATTCATGTATGACTGCAATCTTGCACTACCTGCTGACCTAGCAGAATTTCTACCTGCCTGAATCTTGGAGGACAGAATGCCTGTAGGTTAAGTCTGTCTTCAGATGAGCTGGCAAAAATTGGTGGGATCTGTCAGACAACCCTGAAATTTATTATTGTCCCATCTTGTACTAAATGACCCTACCCTCCTACTGACTGGTCTATGACCGCTGACAACTGCCATGACGAGAATGGAAAGAAGTATAAAAGAGCCCAAACAAACAAACAAGTGTGCCTGGATTCCCAGGAAGAGTCATCTTTCCTAATTGTTCATTTCTTCTACTCTGCATCTGAAATCTCAGTTTCTAACAAGCCATGCAGATTCATACACATAACTTCTATTTCTCCTGTCTTTGTGCACAAGTCTCCTTGGTACTCTATGTTTATTGGAGACACAATTTAAACAGAACAAAAGGACCCAGTTTGGGGTGAAAAAATTGGTAACAGCAATAGTTAAAAAAATCATAGAACACAAAGGCTTATACAAAAAGGAACTCTGTGGTGGGCATGGTGATGCATAACTTCAAACCATAGGACCCTAGAGGCTGAGGCAGGAGGATCAGAAGTTTAAGGGTAACCTGTGCATAAAGGGTTAGAAGATGTCTAGAAAAACAAAACTAAACAAACAAAATTTCTCTTTTGGCTTTCATCTCCACTAGCCCTGTATCTTTCTTACAGAGTATGAAGAGTCCTATGTCTTAACACATGCATACCCAGATCCACCCATTTTTCATTTGTATTCTATGCTTGTAATATTCTATACTTTGTTGTTTAGCTGAATTACCTATCATGAAAGTATTTCCAGTTTATTTGCCTTGGGCTTTGTAACCGTTGTGCAGTTGACTCTGGTTATATTTTCTTCCTTTAAAAATAACTATTGCTGTGGATGCAGCCCAGTATCTGTGCATAGACTACATGATAAAATTTTAGTGGCAGTCAGCCAGTTGCCAGGTCCACCAGTAGCTGTAGAGAAGTCATTAGCACTGGAGAATGTTGCCAGGCTTTCTATCTTTGGAGGAAAAGAAGGCTGCTTGTATTAATGTCCATCTATTTATATGTAAAGAGATGCTACACATAACAACCCCACATGACTTATGGAGTATGGCTGCTCTTTACAAATGATCACACTGTGCATGTGGTAACAGTAAGTTGACTCTCTTGAAAGGCTTTTGAAAAAAGCCTATGAAAAGTCAGTATGGGAGTTTAAAATCTAAAAATTGAACCACCATGCAGTAAAGCTGTGCCACTCATGGGTACATTCCTAAATATCCTAAATTGTAGAACAGACAAACTGTATAGCCATGTTTACTGTACAACTGTACACAGCAGACAAGGTAGTGAACTAGCCTGCATGTTCACCTTCAGGTGGACGAAGAAAGAAAACAGGAAATGTGGTCGACATACACAATGTAATTTTATTCTGGCAAAAAATGAAATTTTGTTATTTGCTGGAAAATTGATAGAGTTCATGTTACATGAAATGCACCCTATTAGAAACAGACAAATATCACTGTCTTCTCTAGAACACAAGATATAGATTCATAAATATCTGTATGATAGGAAAGCATAGGGGGGACCACTTAGAAGGAAAGTTACTGTCAGGGAGGGGGAACAGAGGCACAACAGCTATAGTGCATGACTGTTCAATTCTTAGATTTCGAGAAACATCCATATTGACTTTCCTAGTGGGTATAGCAATAAATATCCCAGCAGCAGCAGTAAGAGCTCCCTTTCCCCCATATCCTTACCAGTGTGTTGTGGCTGTCTTGATATTATTGTGAACAGGGTGAGATAGGCTATCAGTAGAGCTTGATTTGCATTTCCCTACTTTTGGCTAAGAACAGTGGCTGTTTTTTCATGTTTATTGACCTTTTCATGTTTATTGGTTTGTTTGGGTGTGTTTTGGTTCATTTTTTTTTGTTATATAGACTAGACATTATCATATGAATAGCTGGCAGTTACTTTTTCTCCCATTCTGTAGGTAGTCTCTTCATTCAATTGTTTCTTTAGCTGTGCAGCAACTTTAAATTTCATGCAACACCATTTGCTAATTCATTATTTCCAGGGCTGTTGGAGTCCTCTTCAGAAAATCCTTCCCTATGTCTGTATCTTCAAGTGGTGTCCTTATGTTTTCTTTGAGTAGTTCCAGGTATTACATGAAGGTACATGTTCCATTTGGATTGAATTCCCCATGGGACGAGGGATCTAGCATCATTCTCGTGAAATCCAAATTCCTACAACAATTAATTGGGATTTGTTTTCAATGTGCTTTTGACATGTTTCCTCAGTAACTTGGTGGCTGTAGCTTGAGGGTTTATTTCTGGCCCCTCTGCTCGACTCCGTTTGCTTGTTTTTGTGTCAGTAACGCGCTGATTTTGTTATTATGACTGTAGTATACTTTGAGATCAGGTGTTAAACTGCTAACATTGTTCTTTCTGCTCAGGATTGTTTTGGCTATTTTGTGCTTCTTTATCAATTTTAGGCTTTTTCTCCAATCTTGTGAAGAACCTTATCTGAAATTTGATGGAGATTACACAGAATCTGTAAGCTGCTTTTACTCAAATGACCAGTTTTCATAATATTAATTCTGTAGCTCCAAGAGCATGAGAAGTCTTTCCATATTTTAGTGTCTCCGTCAATTTCTTCAATGTTTTAAATTTTCATTGTTTTTCAACTCTTTGGTTGTTTATTCCTGGGTGTTTTATTTTTCTGAGGTTATTGCAAATGGAACTATTTTTATTTTTTTCTCAGCATGCTTGTTATTGGTATATAGAAAAGGTTTTCTATTTTATCCTGTTACTTCGCTAAAAGTGTTATGGAGCCTTTTGGGTCTTTAAAGAACAAGGTCATATCATCGCAAAGCATACTATGACTTCCTTTTTTATTTGTCCCCATTTTATTTCTTTCACTTGCTTTATTGATCTCTGTCAAAAATTTCAGATACTATATTGAGTGAATATCTTTGTCTCCTTCCTGGCTTTAGGAGGAATGCTTTGAGGGTTTTCCCAATTTAGTATAAAGGTGGCTAACTTTTTTATATATACACTTTATTATGTTAAGGTATATTTGTTCTTTTCTGAGTTTCTTTGGACCTTTATCAGGAAGGGATGTTGAACTGTCAAAGGCTTCTTCTACATCTATGAGAGGATCACATAACTGATTTGTTTCTGAACTTATATGCTATATTGCCTTTGTTATTTTGCAGATGTTGAACCCACCCTTACATCACAAGAATGACACCAACTTCATCATGGTTGCTATGGCTTGCCTGTGATGTATTGCCTATAGGCTCATTTATTTGAACGCTTGGCCTGCAACTGGTGTCACTGAGAACGTGGGGCATTTGGAACTGTGTTCTAGCTAGCAGAAGTGGGCTGCTAGGTCAGTCCTTGAAGGCTTTTGGGCCTGTACTCTGCTTTCTGATCCACCAAGATGTGAATAAGCTCTTGTCATTATGGGTGCATGTCTCCAGTTCTTTCTTATTGCGATGGACTCCCCCTCCTGGCACTCTGAGTCAAAATAAACCTCTCCAACTTTTGTTTCCATTGGTATGTATCATAGTAATGAGAAACTGTGCTGGCTAGTTTTATGCCATCTTGACACAAGTTAGTCATTGGGGAAGAGGGAGCCTCAATTGAGAAAATGGTTCCCTAAGATCAGACTGTAGGCAACCCTGTAGGGCATTTTCTTAATTAGTTATTGATGTGGGAGGGCCCAGCCTATTGTGGGTGGTGCCACTGCTGGGCTGGTGGTTCTATAAGAAAGCAGGCTGAGCAAGTCATGGAAAGCAAGCCAGTAAGCAGCACTCGTCCACGGGTTCTGCATCAGCTCCTACCTTGAGTTCCTTTGATCATTAACAGTGATGATAATAAATAAACCCTTTCCTCCTCAAGTTACTTTGGTCCTGATGTTTGTGATGGAGGAAGGTCATTGGTTAACTAATAAAGAAACTGCCTTGGCCCATTTGATTGGCCAACCATTAGGTGGGTGGAGTAAACAGAACAGGATGCTGGGAGAAAGAAGCCGAGTCAGTGAGTCGCCATGATTCTCCCACTCCAGACAGACGCAGGTTAAGATCTTTCCTGGTAAGCCAGCTCGTGGTACTACACAGAATATTAGAAATGGGTTAGATCAATAAGTAAGAGCTAGCCAGTAAAAGGCTAGAGCTAATGGGCCAAGCAGTGTTTAAAAGAATACAGTTTCCGTGTAATTATTTCGGGGCATAAGCTAGCCATGCGGGCGGCTGGGTGCCGGGGACGCAGCCCTGCCGCTCCTATTACAACAGAGTGGCACCCAACGTGCTAATGAACGCCACGTTAAACCTGAGAGGGCTTAAAAAGGACACAGAGAGAATTTAAGACAGCTTTTTGCTGTTTATGGGTTGCGTGCCGCAAAGAAATTGTCCTGACTCAGCAACAGGAAAAAACTGGCTGTTTTAAAATGCCGGCTTTCTGGGCTGTGCCACCATCGCGATCTCTGTCTGGCTCCTGCGGGAGACAGAGCTTTTGAATGGAGCATTTGGAGTAAAGTGCTATGACTTGCTTGATGGCAATGTGGACTGCTGTGTGCCTGGAACTGTGAGTGGCTCAGGGGCACCAAATGGCTCTGAGGCAGGAGGGCTCAGCTCCGCCATGCTGAACTGTGCTGGTCTCAGGCAGGAACTACCGTAATTACCATAATAACAGCGCAGTTAAGGTTTAAACTGAGCTGGACACAGGCGGTACCGTATTACCTGTACATGTTGCAACTTAAGCTTTTAAAAAGTGCTTAACATTTTAAGAAATGCTCCTGGATAGTGAAAAAATTACAGATTCACAATAGAACTGATTCAGACACTGTTGGATGGATGTACGTAGGCTTGAGAGAGAGAAAAAAATATATATAAAGAATAAAGTTAATGTCTTAAAAAAAGGGTAAAGTCTTTAAAGAGACAGAGTACAGAGTACAGTTGTAGATTAAAAGAAATAAAGAAAAATAAGCCACATAAAAATGGAAAATTCACAGAGAGTCTGGATTCTTTGTATTATTGTGTTTTCTTTAAAATTTTTGACTATAAAGGAGCTAAGTGCAGAGAGACATTTCATTATATGGGCTGCCAAGCTAAACCAGAATGGATATAACGGTATTATGATTTCAGAATATGGGTCTAAGGATATGATGCTTTGGAGAGGGTCTTCTTTTGTTTTCACAGAGGATGCGACCCTGTGGATTGCGTCTATCCCAATATGGTATGATAGACCACGCCCTCCTGAAAGGTTGCTGTGAACACCTTCAGAAAATTACTTCACTCAACTGCCGACTGAGATGACCCTGACACACAGGTTACACCATGAAAGATCTGAATACAGCGCCCCCATTCAGCAGGAAGCAGTTTGGAGAGAAAAAACTGCACCCATGTTCCCGAATATTGTTTATAAATGTTCTTTTACATTTAAAGGGGGAAATGATATAGATATGAATAATTTGCATTGGTATGGATTATAAGGTCAATTTTGTTATATGTATATGCATATTTCTAATATTGATTAAGGTATTGTGATTGTGTAGTTCATTTAAAAATGTAACGTATATAGGTTGTGAATGGATAATCATCAATAATAGTCAAGCTTGTAGTCATGTTAGTTAGATTTTCTAGATGTGTATAGATATATTTCAGTTAGATAGGCATTCTTCATATCTTTCAAAGGCTACAGAATATGGCATTTAAATGTTTTAATAACTTAGGGCTTTTCATGACAATGAGACACGTCTGCTCCTGGCAGCACCAATCTACTTCAAGAGGATGATGGGCATCGAAGAGGCTCCTTATGGAGTTTGATAGCCATTTGAGCAAGAAACTTCTCTTGCATGGACTGTTGCATAAACTGGACACAGAGAACCTGCAGAAAAAGGACTGCTGAACTTGCCTAAAGGTGAGATGGATTTTCGGGGTTCCTGACTCATAAAAGAGTCTGCGAGACATTCTGCAGGACACAGCAAAAAGTGACTGAACTGTCTTTGGAATTTCCTGCTTGATGAAAATGTCTGTTGAATACTATGGGCCTGAAGGCTGAAGATGGATGCCCCAACGGTACAAAAGAACTTTGGGTGACTGTCCAGGCAGTGAGATGTCTCTGTCATTTCTAGAGTTTAAAAGTTGCTTATTTCTTGTTTGCTTAGGTAATATTATATCCTTCTGGAGTCTTTGATAGAGTTGAAGAATAGATAGATAGTTATAGTTTTCTTTAGTTATG
The DNA here is from genome assembly GCF_950005125.1 of Chionomys nivalis. Lineage (NCBI taxonomy): Eukaryota > Metazoa > Chordata > Mammalia > Rodentia > Cricetidae > Chionomys > Chionomys nivalis. The sequence goes on along the minus strand of NC_080086.1, from coordinate 153,547,341 downwards.
ATAAAGATAAAATAGATGTAAATATTGTAACTGTAATTCTTACTTGATAACTGTTTTTGCTATATGTAATTTTTCTATGTTAGAGCCTTTCCTTTTTGTTTAAACAGAAAAAGGGGAAATGATGGAGGAAGGTCATTGGCTAATAAAGAAACTGCCTTGGCCCATCTGATAGGGCAGAATTTAGATAGGTGGAGTAAACAGAATAGAATGCTGGGAGGAAGAGGAAGTGAGCTCAGACTCGACAGCTCTGCTCTCTGGAGCAGACGCCATGCTCCCCTCTCCCCGGCAGACGCGATAAAGCTCCGACCCAGGATGGACGTAGGCTAGAATCTTCCCGGTAAGCGCTCCTTGGGGTGCTACACACATGAATAGAAATAGGCCAAGCAGTGTTTAAAAGAATACAGTTTGTGTGTCATTATTTTGGGGCATAAGCTAGCTAGGCAGCCATGAGCCGGGCTGTGGGAAGAGGCCCACAGCTCCTACTACATGTTTGAGCACAGCAATAGTAACCATAACAAGCACAGAAACATAACTAACACAATGGTGCATGCTCTTTGTAGTGTGTCATGGATTTCAGCTTGCCTAGTATTTTTATTAATTTTTTTGTTGTATTTTTTAAAAAGCATTCTGCGGTATCCCAGACCCAGAAACACAAACATGGTGTGTACTCACTCATAAGTGGATATTAGCTGTAAAGTAAAGGATAACCAGGCTACAATCCACAGACCCAGAGAGGCTAGGTAACAAGGAGGACTCAAGAGGGATGGGGAAGGGTGGGTATGGGAACTTGAGGGACTGGGTTGTGGGCTGGATAGAGGGGGAAGACTACTCGAAGAGATGACTGGAAGTGGGGGCATTTTGGGGTCAGGTAGAAACCTGATGCAAGGCAACTCCCATGAATCTACAAGGATGACTCCAGTTAAGACTCCTAGCAATAGTGGAGAGGTAGCCTGAACTGGCCATTTCCTGTGATCACATTGGTGACTACCCCAATTGTCATCAGAGACTCTTCATCCAGTAACTGATGGAAACAGATACAAAGACCCGCAGCCAAACTTTAGTTGGAGCCCAAGGAATCCTGCTGAAGAGAGGAAGGAAGGATTGTAGGAGTCAGAGGGGGTCAAGAACATGACAAGAAAACCCACAGAAACAGCTGGCTCATAGAAACTCAGAGTCTGAACTAACAACCAGGGAGCCTGCATACCCAGGCCCTCTACATATATATGACAATTGTGTAGTTTGGTCTACTTGTGGAACTCCTAACAATGGGAACAGGACTGTCCCTAATACTCTGGCTGGCTCTTGGGAACCCATTCCTTATACTGGGTTGCCTTGCCCAGCTTTAATACAAGGGGAGGTGCTTAGTCCTACAGCAACTTGATATGCCATGTTTTGTTGATATCCATGAGGCACTGCCCCTTGCTGAATAATAGACACGGGAGGAGTGGATTAGGGAGCGGGAATGAGAGAAGACGAAGGAGGGGAAACTGTGGTCAGGATGTAAAATGAAGTTAAAAAAATTAAAAATAGAGTAATAATGGCTTCAAGAAAGGATTTAGTAACATTCGTTTCTTTTTTATTTGATAGGTAGTTTGAGGGTCATAGCTTCTATTCTTTAAAGGTTTGCTAGAATTCAGCAGTAATCTGTTTGGTTCTGGGATTTTCTTTGTTGCTTCAATGTCATTGTTGCTTCAATCTTGTGTGTAGGTTGTTTATATCCTCTTGATTTGATTTTGATAGGTCATATGTATCCAGGAATTTAACCATTTATTTTAATCTTTCCAATGTTTGGGAATATTTTCAAAATATTCCCTAGTGATCCTCCAGGATTTCTTTGGTGTGTTGTAATGTCCCCTTTTCCCCTCTAATTTTATTATCTTGGGCCTTTTACAACTTTAGGCTACTTTGGCTAAGGGTCCTTGATCTTATATATCTTTTTAAGGAACCAACTCTTCATTTCACTGATTCTTGGGCTCTTCCAGTCTCTGTCTCATCAGGTTCTGCCCTGATTGTATCATCTTGGGCTATATTTGTTCTACCTGGAAGTCTTGAGGTCCATCTTTGTTAATTTACAGTATTATTGGATTTTTAACGTAAGCACACCTCATTTCTATGAACTCTGCTACACTGCCAAGATTCTAATAAGCTGCTTTGCTTCTCATTCTTTTCTAGCTTTACAATTTCCTCCCCAGTGTCTTCAAAATCATTAGGAGCATATTTGCTTGCTCCCCATACATGTGTAGGTTCTAAAGTTCTTGTTACGGGTTTCTTTTATGCCACTGTGATCTGATGTATCATTTTTTATTTTTTGTACTTATCAATTCTTGCTTTATGGATGAAAATGTGATCTATTTTGGAGAAAAATCCCATAGGCTCCTGAGAAGAATCTGTGTTTCATAGCTGTTGGATATAACAATCCCTACATGTTAATTTGAGTTACAGCAGTTTTCTCTGTTGAGCTTTGGGTCTATGTTATCTTTCTATTGGTGAGAGTGAGAGTAATTATTTCCCATATTATTATCTGGGCCTGTATGACCCTTAATATCCAGGAGTGTATGATTTACAAAGCAGGGTATACCAATGTCCAGTGCTTATATACTCCCATCACTGCACATTCTTGATGGAGTTTATAAAATTGTAATCACCTTATTTATTGCTTCAAATTTCTGACTGAAGTCTGCTTTTTTTCTCTTGTGTATGTGTGTGTTCAGGTTGGTATGTACATGCATGTGCTAGTGTATGCCAGAAGATGATGTCTGATATCTTTCTCAATTGCTCTTCACCTTAACTTTTGTAACAGAGTCTCTCACTTAATTAGGCTGGCCAGCCACTGAGCTCCCAAGGTTCTCCTGTACCTTGTCTATGCTACTTTTACCTGGGTGTTGAGCATCAGGTCTTCTTGCTTGTGCAACATGTTATCAGCTAACCCATCTCTCCAACCCTTCAAACCTGCCTTCTCAGCTATCAGCATTCCTGCTTGCTCCCAGCTTCTACTTCCTTAATATAATGACTTTCATCCTTTTACTTTTAATCTGCTTCCCCCCATGGACATCAAATAGTTTGTTTTTGGTTGTTATCAAGAGCCTGAGACCACAGTGCTGTCCTTTTCAGTGAAGTGGTATTGGTGCTGTAATAGACTCATAAAGCCAAGAGGAACCTTTGTGCAAGGGTTCTCAGCTCTTCTCTGCAGGATAGAAGATGGTGGTGAGCAGAGAGATCTGCCTTCATGTGATGGCTAGTCCTAGCTTTCCTTGTCATTATTAAGAGAAACTGAAACTGTTTTCTTACATGGGAGGAATTATTTGGAGATTCTAAAATGCTCCAAGAAAAATGACAGTGGGGTTCATTTGCAGCAAGTAAAGATACACCAAATGTTTTCAGTGTCTGAAAAGCATTTTAAGACATGGAACAGAGCAATCAGGGCTGGGCGTCAGACACTACTGGGCCTCCCTTGGCTTAAGAATACAGCCTCATGAACCTCCATAACATCACGGGGCTCTGAAAACAACCACCAGCATTGGGTCTTCACATGTTCTCAGACCATGTGAGTTAATCTGCCATGTCACACCCTCATAGATAAAATAGTGTAGTGAGGACCATCAACTGATTGTCATGACTGCTTTATGTGACACAAATGTATAGCCTAGACTTTCCAAAGTCATTACATGTAAACATGAACAAACTGTCCACATAAAGATGGTAAATAGTTTTCAAGTCTGTCTTAAAATTTTGCAAAAGCTAACAAGGACACTGACTTGTAAGCCATATATTATTGCACACAAAAATTATAAAGAGCTTCTGGCTCAGTGGTATTTTTGCCTGTTGTCACAGCTTACACTTCAACTTACGAACTTAGGACCAGCCTAGGCAACATGAGACTGTCTTAAGAAAAAACAAAAACATAATTACTAAGAATGTCTCAGAGAACAACACTGACCATCAGTCCACTGAGTATAATACACAGGAGAACACAAAAAGATGACAACAATTACAGAAGGCATAAGTCTGGATGGAAGATGAAACAGCTCTAAAGACAGATGTCCAGAAAACAAAGTGCCTATCCTGGTTTGATTCGGGATATCATCCTGACTAATGAGCAGAGACAGAGATGAGACCTAGAAGGAAGGCTTGCATGCTGCCTTCTTTATGGGGAAGAGGAACCGCTCACTCCAGACAGTGAAGACAGACACATTCTTTTCATCTAGTCAATGATCAGGACTTTTACTCAGTTTTATTTCTTGTATAAATGGCAGTGTTTGAGAAAGAATCTGGCAAGTGGGAAAACAGGAATCTTTTCACCCAACAGTAGACAGGAATGAGGAATTCTCTTTAGAAATTCATCCCTACCCCAGACATTCTGTGTTCCTTATTCAGTTAGGAGAGGTCAAGGTTTTTGAGATATTTTGTTTTCTTCTTGGTCAAATCCAACTTGGTAGGCAGCCCCTGTAGCCTTTGTCTTTAGGTCTCCTAATAGCCAAAGGCAGGAGCTTTTTTCAGCCAGACCAACCAGTCCCTCTGGTATCTTTTTGCCACCACTTCACAATGCAGTGCGCAAAGCCCTTAGCTTAGCATCCACATCACATCTGATGCCAGCCTACTCTTCAAGGAAACTCAAGAGTTAACTAAACATGAGGAACAGTGACAACCACAACATGCCAAATGTTCTAGTTTACATATTCTAATAACTGTGTTGCTTGGAACAAAGACTTAGTGCCTGAAAGGGCTCTAGTCAGTCCAAGCAGGGCAGACATGGCTCTGGCAGGCCTTGCCCTTCTCTCCCATTCCCTCTGCCTTGCTAGAACCCATTAGATGACATTCCTAAAGCTAGCCACCAAGGTCTGCTCCCTTATTTGTCCACTTGCTCTTCCTGAGGCTGACTACGAGGGTCCACCTATCAAATTTTGAAATCCAGCAATCAAAAGCCCCCTTTGGTTCACCTAATTAACATGCCCAATAAAAATAAAAAAAACTCATCCAACACAGGGAGCTTCCCCTTTTACATTCATAAACTGTCATTTGCTTATGCGCCATGCCTGTCTCCTCGCTATCCAGAGGCAGTCCATTGTCCTTCCAGGATAAATACCCTTTCTTCCCTCCCTCCTTCTCCCATGTCCTCTATCTCTTGTCTTTGTCTCTTGTTTCTTCCACTTTGTCCCTCTGGGGCAAATAAATCTCCTCTTGTGCTGACAACTTGGTCTTGGGGTGTCTTGTGTTAATACCAGTCCCTTCAGTGCCTAGGAAAGGTTCTAGAAAAAATTATTTTGCTTTAATAAATGTAGTTCTAGCACAGTTGAAATAGGCTGGCTTACCCAGGTAAGGGCAAAGCCATACACAAGGTCACAGACACTCCCATTTCTTCCTCTAGGCAAATGAGTGTTTGATGGGACCAGGAGTTAAGTGACTGTGATCACTTAGTCTTGTGCCTAAAGGTGGCAATAACTAGGAAAATGGTTAGAAAATAAAGAACCATGTTTTACTTTCTTTATTGTTTATTGTTTTTATTAGGAATCATGTTTTTCATTAAAGGCTATCTGTTATACTCATCATCCTAAATGAAAAAACACACAGCTAAACTAAACATGTCAATGGTACCTACATAGGGAATGACGGACAGCACAGTGTGACTATGAGACGGGATCCTTTTCTTCTCTTTTTTTTTTTTTTTTTCCTGAGCTAACAACATCTTGGCTCTCCTTTCATTTTTCTTTAAAAATATTTTTATTTTATTTTATTTTATTTTATTTTATTTTATTTTATGTGTTTTGCCTGTAGGTATGTCTGTATGAAGGCATCAGATCCCCTGGAACTGGAGTTACAGATAGCTGTGAGCTGTCATATGGGTGCTGGGAATTAAACTCAAGTCCTCTGGAAGAGCAGTCAGTGCTCTCAACCACTGAGTCATTTCTCTAGCATGATCCTTTTCTTCTTTGAGATGGGGTCTTGCTATGGTGCTTAGGCTAGCCTCAAACTCCAGATTCAAGCAGTCTTTCTAACTCAGTTTCCCAAGTGTTGGGACTATAGAAATGGATCATCATGTCTGGCTGAGGAGTTTATCCCAGTGATCTAAGGTTGGCATGCTGGGATACCACAGTGTTACCATAAACTAACACTGCCTGTTACCAAACCTAAAACAATGTACATGAAAACTAACTTGGAAAGATACCAATGTTTGTAACAAATATAAGATTTTCTGTGCCTACTATGTTTCTTTATAATTGATTTTTAGGCCTGCAGTGAACATACCAGGTGAGGAAAAGGGTCCCAAAGCACCCACCCATGGTGGCTAGATCTGCCACCCTGGAGCAGGCATGAGAAAGGTTCTCTCTTCAGGGCTGGTTACTTCTAATATTTGCCAATCCTTTTTGCTCAAATGGAGAAATGTTAAACATGCACCTCCCATGTAGTGGTTTGAAAGAAAATGGTCCCTAAAGGGAGTGGCACTATTAGGAGGCATGGCTTGGAGGAAGTGTGTCACCGTAGGGGTGGGCTTTGAGGGTTCATATATGTTCAAGCCATGCCCAGTGTTTCAGACCACTTCCTTTGCCTGTACAAGACAGAGAACTCTCAGTTACCTCTGCAGTACCATGTCTGTCTGCAAGCCGCCTTGTCCCATCATGATGATAATGGACCTTTGAACTGTAAGTCGCCCCATTAAATGTTTTCCTTTATAAGAGTTGCCATAGTCATGGTGTCTCTTCACAGCAACAGAAGCCCTAACTAAGACACCCTACACCCTGCCAAGTAACATAAAAAATGCAAAGCGAGCATAAGCAAGCACAGGCAGGAGTTGTCTGTTTCTGTAATGTGGTGATCCTACAAAGTTCAGCCAGCTACTGGGAGATAGTAGTGAGGTCTCCATTTTCACTGATGTTATAGCATAACTAGGGAGTCTTAGAGTTGTAAAAGCTCAATTTCACCTTATTTTATCAGAAAATGGTACCATCAAACAGCACACAATGGTCAAACCAAAGCTGATTTGAATACCATTTTTCATGCAATGAGGTTGAAGGTCACTAAGTTGAACAAAAAAGCTCTAAAAGTGAAGTGAGCTGCAGTCTCACTGCCTGTTGACTTTACCAGTCCCAAATATTCACCCATACAGACCATGTCTGTGTGAGCAGGTAGTGGTACACACCCACCTTTTCTTCAAAGAACTTTCTCCTTAACTTGGCATCCGTAGGAGGGATTGTTTTCCTTAGGTTTCTGTACCACTTTCTAACGATGTACCCTCTCCAGTAGGCTTGGACTCTAAAACACAGAGATGTAGAAATGATGACTGCCCAATAGCCTTATTTTTAAATTAAAAATTCTTTTATTTTATTATGCATATGAATGTTTTGTTTACATGAATATCTATACCACTTATGTGCCCAGTGCCCGTGGAGGTCAGAGAGAACATCCAATTCCCTACAACTAGAATTACAGACAGTTGTGAGTCACACCATGTGGGTGCTGGGAATTGAACCTGGGTCTTCTAGAGCAGTTAGTGGTTTTGACCACTGAGCCATCTCTGCAGCCTCTAATGGCCTTATTTTAACAAGTATTCCTCCCAGCCTGGGCTGCCTAGTGACCTTCTGAGCTACAAACATTTGTCTCCCCTCTGCAGGGCATGGAGGACACTCTTACCTGGTGGCACACTTTACTCTGAACAGACGGGCCCCATCATGTATCACTCTGGTTTGATATTGGTTCTTTCTACAGAGGGGACAGGTTTTTTTATTTGTGAACTTTTCAAAAGCCTGAAGGCATGCCTGAAGAAAAGGATTTCACTTAAAACCTTACAACTCATTACTTATAAACAACATTTTTACTTCTAATGTAATTAGTGTTCTTTTTCTCAAGTGAAACTCAGTCCAATTTAGATTATGAAGTAGCTTCATCAGATGTTAGCACTTCCTCAGGACACCTGTTTCAAAAATGATTTTCCGCAAGAACATGCATGCAGAGACTTCAAAAACTTCTGAAAGTCAAGTGGTGTAAAGGTAAAATGCTACGTGTCCGACTGTCGTGCAAACAGCCGGCAGGAAGCAAGCTATCAGCAGCTTTGATGTGCGGCACTAACAATCTGCTACACAAACATCTGCGGGTCTGTCACAGTATCCACGATTTTCACAACAGGATGAGATGCAGTCTACCCTAAAGGCATGTTTCTGACTACAAATGGTGCTCATGGATCAACAAATAGCTCTTTCAATGCGAGAGGGAAGGAGGCCAGGCCGAGGGTGGGGTTCCTTACCTTGTGGAATACGTGTGAGCAGGAAAGCAGCACCTGTCCACCCGGAGAGAGCAGAGTCCTGGGTTAGTAATACATCCTCTAGAAGGGCATCCGGATGCGTGAAGGTAGCATTCAGACAGCTGAGCACTTTCACACTTACGTTTTTAAGTTTAATATAAGCATATCATCTAAACAAAGCCAATGACCCAATACCATAAAACACATCATGCTTGATATTAATCCAATAAAAGGAGTGCCAAGGTAGATACTGCTAGGTAGATAGGGTGGGGCATGAGGGAACCCATCCACGTGGTGTGGACTTGGTAGGAGAAGGAGCAGAGACACAATAAGCAAACATCTTTACAGGGTTTTGTTCAGCTAAATTACACTCCTCAACTTAAAATCACAGCTTATTGTGACCTAATTCTGAGAGTTTTTAGATGGAGAGAAAATATGTTCATGAGAAAACGCCACCCTTCTGACTCAAACTCTCCACCCAACAGTGATGTTTTGATCTGGAAAAACAAAAGTCAAAACTAGCTTGGATTTTAGACCATAACCACGGGCAGGTGAGTGGGCAGACACAGTCCTACTGTTTTCAGTGGCCTACCCTGTGGCTTTGCTCACTTTGTGTTTTTCTTAAGTGGGATCAAGGGAAGGAATTTTAGAATAGAGCTCATAAACTCCTAAAACCTTTTTAAAAATATTTATTTTATTTTAGGAACATGGGTCTTTTGCTTGCATGTATATCTGTGTACCATATGCATAGGGTACTCATAAAGACCCGAAGAGGGCATTAGATCCTCTGGAATTGGAGTTAGAGAGGGATGTAAGCACCATGTGGGTGCTAGGAATTGAACGCCAGTACTCTGGATGGGCAGCCACATCTCTAGCCCCTAAAACCTTTGTCTGGACCCTGCCAACTGTAAACTTAAATTTAATTAAGTATTGTATTAAAATCATCTGTGGACTCAGTTTTTTTAATATAATTTTCAAAGTCTTTTGTCAACAGATATCATTTTGCTCTAAACAATGTAAGTCTTACATAATTCTAATAAATAATATTAGAATATTATACTTTGAGATACCCATATATTCATTATAGGCAAACAGTTCATGGTGATAGTTACACAAGTGAGGCCTACACTTCATTTACATTTTGTCATATTTCTGGGTTGGTCTGTAGTGAATCATCACCTGAGTTCTGTTCTCACTGTTAGATGGTGTCATCTACTGCACCAGATAAGAAATTACTTGAGCTGGGTGGTAGAGGCGCACGCCTTTAATCCCAGTACTTGGGAGGCAGAGGCAGGAGGATCTCTGTGAGTTCGAAGCCAGCCTGGTCTACAGAAGGAGTTCAAGGATAGCCAGGACTATTTCACAGAGAAACTCTGTCTCAATAAAACCAAAAAAACCCAAACCAACTAGAAAAAACAACCCCCCCAAACAAATAATAAAAAACCACAAAACCAACAAAGTATCTTGAAAGTAATTGAGAAAATTATTTCTATTTTTATTCGTGTGTGTGTGTGTGTTTTGCCTGCATGTATGTCTTATCTGTATGCCTGGTGCCATGGAAGTCAGAAGAGGGCATAGGATCTCCTGGAACTAGAGTTGTGAGCCACCATGGGGGTATTGGGAATCAAACCTGGGTCTTCTGGAAGAACAGCCAGTAAATACTCAACCATTGAGCCATTTCTCTAATCCAGAAAGACCGTTTTTAACTAAGGAAAAAAAATTCAATACGGGAATACTAAGTGCAAGATTAACACAATACTGTTAGTATTTTAGCCAAATACTATAAATATAAATAAAATGACAAAGTTTAGTGAAATGCTTACATAACACCTGAAATATTTAAGTTTTCATCCTTCATACAACCAGGCTAAACATGTACAGACAATACATGAGGCTGCTGATGCTGGATGATTTTCTGCAGCCTTAATGATCTTGCACTCCAACACTAGATTACAAACTTCCCTACATATGACAATTCTGTGGGTCAATGGCTGACTGAAATCTTCCCAATATCCAACTCCTACGTAAGATTAGGTCCTCTTGGAGAGCTAGAAGGAAAGTATACTTCAAGCATACATTACTGGACAGCAAAAATGGCTGTGAGCTCCTTGCTGACAGTGAAGCATTTTTAAGTCTGAGAGGTCAGGACAAGCCCATGAAGCTTGGGGTCCTCGGCTGGGACCTAAGCCTGGCTATGTGATGGAGGGGTTAATTTCATTGGTTAAATAAAGAAACTGCCTTGGCCCCTTTAATAGGACAGAAAATTAGGTAGGCGGAGTAGACAGAACAGAATGCTGGGAGAAAGAAGCCGAGTGAGGAGTCGCCATGATTCTCCCACTCCAGACAGACGCAGGTTAAGATCCTCCCTGGTAAGCCAGCTCGTGGGGCTACACAGAATATTAGAAATGGGTTAGATCAATATGTAAGAGCTAACCAATAAGAGGCTGGAACTAATGGGCCTGACAGTGTTCAAAAGAATACAGTTTCCGTGTAATTATTTCGGGGCATAAGCTAAGCCATGCTGGTGGCCGGGTGCCGGGGACGCAGCCCTGCCGCTCATAACACAACAGCTATGTGCTGGGTTTTCTTAGCTGCTGTCTCAGTGCCTACCATGTAGAAGCTAAGGCTACACGCTATGCAAAAGCCTTGGGCAAAACCATATTTCTCCCCAAATTCTGAAGCATGAGTGACCTTGGCTCCTTGGAGCTGGCAGTTTAGTCAGGCACAGCAGTGGGTCTGTGTGACAGGGTCATGAGCTTTCTATACACCGGGATGACCAGCCAGCTTATATTAAGAGCTGTGTGGACAAAGATTCCATTTTATACCAGGATTCTCCCATAAATTCTTTGAAGATATTCAAAGCATCCTTTCATGCAAATGGCATACTTGTACTTAGTGTCACACGAGTAAGTGGACACTGTCAAGTGATGTTGTTCAGCCATACACACACACTTTAAGGGTAGTAGAGAAAATGTTAAGTATTTGAAAGTTACAAGGGAGCATGGAACTGGGTGGCTCAGGGACTAATACTGGGGATACAGAGCCTGGCTGATCTAAAGCTCTGTTATGTACCTGAGGACGGAGCTCAAATTCTTCTTTACATATCGGGCATGGTTGCATGGAGTCCCCTTGTAGGAGGGATCTCTGCTTCACTCTCTCCCATTCATCTGACGACAGTGGCAATGGGGGAGGTGGCAAGAGGCCCAGTTTCTGGGCTAAAGGAAAGATAAGACACAATAAAAACTCATGTATTCTAGCATAGTCACATGTAATTTTAGCATAGTCACATGTAATTTTTAATAGGCAATCTGTATGTGGATACTCTAGGGAGGCATTATAGCAACCTTCCACAATGCATATCAAGGTGCTTTTCTATGGAGGTATTAGTGCAGTGATAATACCTGACATTCTCAATAATGACTTATGCTTTATACAGACTTTGTCATCATTCTGAATTTTAGGGATATTCAAGCAAGCAAGATTGACATTTAGTTGTACAGAAGTTGAAGAACACATTATTATTATTTGCCATTTTCCTTCTTGTTTTTCATCTAATCTAACTGTTAGCTTGTAGCACTGCCTCCGTCCACTTAGCCTTGCTGTCCTCACCTTTACAAAGCACATCAATCATGTGCTACCTAAGAATACATTTCTTAAGTAAGAGATTTATAAGAACCATCACATGAACTTATATCCCATGGGAACTCACTTTGAGAAAGTACCTGCAACATTCCTGAGCTGGTAGGACTGTAAATATAAATCACTATCTGCAAACTGCTAAATAATAGTAAAGGTACATTAAAAAATAGACCTAGATACAGAGGGCCATTGGAAAAGCACTCTTGGTCCTAGAAAAATTCATGGTAGAAGTATGAATATACTCTGAAAGTCTAGAACATAAAAGTACTCTCACAGGGAGTATATTTTCTAGATAAATAGACTTCTATGCCTACCCAGGAAAAGTCACAGAAGAGACACTCATCCCATGAGCCTTAATAATTGTGGATCCAGAGAAAAGAAAAAGACACTGGAGAGACATAGTACTAAGAGCCAAGTAGCTATGAGAGCATCAGTGTCAACATGGGAGGCAAACAGCAGTTCGCAGGGATGTGGGTGTCTGCACGCAGCTGCCAGGAAACAGACTCCGCACACAAATGTTCGACCTAAGATGATAGGAAAAGGAAATGCAGCAAAGTAAAAGAAACAAAAAGGAAATATCAAGGACAACAGCAGAAATTCCAAGAAAATAAAAGCTAAAACGAAACTAGAACCAACAGGTATAAATCCAAAATGTCTTTTTCTCCAAATAGACATTTCTAATGAAATTGATCTACATAAATACAAAGCACAAGGAAAAAAAATTACAGAATAAGAAAAGGAAATAATCATAAAATGCATGACCAAAGCAGGGGAATGGGTTCTATCACCAGCATCTATGTAAAAAGATTGCACAATAGTGTATGCTTAGTCCCGGCAAGGCAGAGACAGGAGATCCTTAGAGCTGGCTGGCCAGCCAGTCTAGGTGAACTGGTGAGCTCTAGTTTAGTGAGAAACCCTGTCTCAAAAAATAAGGTAAATGAGGAAGATATTGATACCAGCCTCTGGTCTCTACACGCACATGCGTATACCTGAGAAAAAACACACACACACAAACAACAAACAAAAATTCTGTCAAGAGCATCTATATTCCAAACTCACCTGATAATATAGGTGAGATTAACTTACTTCACTAGACTTAATTCTAGTAAAAATATACCAACACTAAAACCATCAGGAGAACAAAAAACAAACAAACAAACAAAACACCCAAAATCTGAGTTGAACCCGAGCCATTAGGCTCAGGGCCTCTCCTGTCTTGATTTAGTACCTGCCATCTGGAGCAATGAACTCAGCCTTGATTGATTCTTATACTGATGGGCATATGACTTACTGTAGGTGACGTGATACCTACCGTCAAGGGCCAGACTCTGAACTGTACAAACCTGTATCTGTAATAATGCCCCAAAGCAGCAAAGCTGAGAGTAAGCTTTCTCTCAAGGTGCCTGTCACCCTTGGACAGCTCTTCTGCCATACGTGGAAACTTTCTGCTCCTCACCTCAGCAGCTAAAGGAACAAGAGGCGTACTTGACTGCCTGATGAGGGGTTTTCCTTCTGTGCTATGCAGGCATCCCTACCACCTCCTGTCTACAGCACAATAGCCCTAACCAAACCTATTTGCTATGCCTAATCATTTAGAAATCTTATTTCTAGCTTCCCAGTTAAAATGATTTCAAACTTACACAAGATTGTAAGAATGGTATAAAGAATTCTGTGGCCTTAACATGCTACTATAGTGATGGGAACCAGGAAATTAACGCTAAGCTAATTATCCACTGAAGTCATGCTCCCTTATCTGTGGTTGTACTTTCTGGAGGGTTCAGTGATTCACAGTCAACTACTATCTGAAAATATTCAATGGGAAAGTCCAGAAATAATTCATAAGTTTTCATTTTGTTGCCAATCTAAGCAGCACAATGAAATCTTATGGTCCCGTGCTCCATTTCTGTCTAGTCTATCAGGCTGTGTATTTTGTACCCCTTGTCCCTCTGTAGTTGTCTTGGTGGTTAGACAGAATGTGGCAGTATTACAGCTTTAGGGTTTGTTGAGGCTCCAAAGCAACAAAGCAGAGATGTTGACTATTCAGATGTGCCAAGAGAGGAAGTAAAGAGCTTCTTTCAAGAGCAGGAAAGTTCTTGATTTCACAGAAAATAATTACATGCTGAAATTGCCAAGGTAAGACCAAATCTTCTATCTGCCAAACTATAAGAAAAAATAGATTCATGACAGTTTGACAACTTTACTCCTGTAATAGGCATATAGGGTTACAGTAGGAGCAGAGGCAGGAAGGCTGCATGTAAGACAGCTTCAACTACACGGTGAGACCTTCTCTCTCTCTCTCTAAAAAAAAAAAAAAAAGTTATGGCCCTAGTGTATGACAGGGATCCAATTAAGATGGAAAGGCACTAAATTTGTGGGTGGTATTTAAACTGATGTCAGTGTCACCAGAAAGCACTGAGCCTGTAAAAATTTTGGGAAGGGGGTCCCTTGAAATGAGGACCATCAAGGCATTTAGTTCAATGAGGGATTACTGTACAGATTCAAGTAGAAACAGGCTGACGAGTATGAGCATTACTGCCGGGGCTATGCCCCAGTGGAGACACTGCCTCACCAGAGGTGAGAAAGCTGCTTAAGGAGGAAGGACGCCACCTGAAGTTTATCTTCAGTTTAATGGACCCGGGCTCATATAGAAGATGCCAGATGGAAACTACATTCACAAAACACAAAGATCTAGACACGCGCCTATAAACCAAACACTCAGGAGGTTGAAGCAGAAGGATTGAGAATTGAAGGTCAGCCTGAGCTATACAAGGAGCTTTCCAAAGCCAACAAAAATATGCAAAGGAAGGCAGAAGGACTTAAAATACAGAAGCACAGACCAATTCTGGCATTATGTGAAGTGCCACAGGGCACATGATAAAGCCAGGCACAATGTACACAGCCAGAAATTCACTCACAAAGCAAGTCACTTACCCTGTTGCTGCAACTTACAGTACTGCTGGCGGCCACCTTGTTTACGAGACAGTTCTACCAACATTTAATCTCAGAACTGGAAAAAAACCTTGGCAGACAAAAAGTTGGCATTCAAAGCCTTATTAACAACACACTTGGCTGTCAGTATCTGCCAATAAAATGAAAATGTTAAGGTTGTATTTTTACTCCAAACACACCACTGCTTCAGCCCTGTAAATAGGGTACCATCCAGTTTGAGGAGGTTACACTGGGTTAGTTAGCATTAAGCCAACAAATGACCAGATTAGCTTACCTAAAGTTAGCGCTGGCGGTGCGGGATCTAGAACATACTCCCTTTCTGGATCTTCCACTTTGGGGCCCTCTGTAGTTTTTCTAAGCCCAGTATCTATTATGGCCGTTGTGTCTCTTTTGAGAGATTTTGTCTTGTTCTCATTCTTTTGCACATTTGTCTTACAAGGGTCTGCTACCGAGAGATGTCCAAGTTGAAGATCATGTAAAATGTGGTCCTGTAAGGCAACTGCAGTGACTGCTAAGTTACCTTTTTTAGATGAATGATCCTAAAAAGTAGGAGGTAGGGGTTGTCTTATTTACTGCAACAGTATGTAACAAATAATCTTTTAGAAGGAAACTGAAGCTTTGTGCTCCACTGGTGGCATATTAACAAATCAATGGGAAGGAATGCCAGAGCCACTGTATCCAAGTCAGAGCAAATCCTGACCCAACATCTATGTTAGACACGAAGGAAACCTTTTCATTTAATTTCTGGAGCCTTATTTATAAACCAATACATTCAAACATGTGTGTGCCTAAATAAACACCTGCTGTTTTGCTATAACTGAATTAGACTCCAGGCAAACACTATGCTTTTAAGCATAAGCTTTTTGCTGAAAACTTAAAAGCATTTGCTGCAGGACCAGGTTCTTGAGTCAGGAGAGGGAGGCCTGCACACAGCACTTACTGTTACCCACACCTCCCACTCCTGCTCACAGCTCCTCATGGACACAAGGTTTATAAACTATTTTTATGCTCAAAGAAGGCACAGTTTGACTACATCCCCAGAGTGAAACTATGGGTCGGTTTTGAGGAGGACGAAATACCTTATTTTTTAACATGCTCGATCAGGAAACACCGTGGCGTGGCTTCAGCAAGTCTAGCATCACATTGCAATTCCTTCCATTCTTCTGCTGTGAACAGAAAGTGAGTGTTGGCAAACATTCAGATCTCCTAGGGTTATGGAGATGATAACAGGAATGCCAGCTGCAGGGCAGCACAGAGCTACACCTTCCAGCTCACAGTCATAGCCCAGTCCATCCCTGTCCTCCAATAGCTTCCCACAGTGCTGGAAAGAATGTGAACACAAAGAACATCTAGCAGCAAAAAACGGGGGTTTAGAGTGAAGTCTCAGACTAAAATCAGACACTAAGTGAACAACCCTTAAAGACAACACTTAAGCCAAGTCTTGAAGAAAGAAATCAGCATGTTGGATAACATGAGCAACAGCAAAGATGTTCAGGAAACCCGCATGCATGTTTGCTTTTTCAGGGAGAAAGGAAACAAGAAGCAGGTATAAGGGGCCTGCTGTTTATCTTCAACCTGCCCAACACATAGCTGGACAGAAGACGAGGATGGACTCACTGAGTCCCAATCTGCTTTCTGCTTTTTGGGGTAAGCTATCTAAACATCTCTGGCTCAGTTTTTGCATCTATAAAAACACAAAATCACTGACATCGCAGGATTATTATACAAAAGAAGAAAACATCCTAAGGGTTTACAGAGGACTGTTCTGCATAAGATACTCTGCAAATGGTTACTGTTGCTCCCATCCCCTCAAAAGCTGGGGGAAATATTTGGTATTGCCCCTTTTAGTTTTGGGACCATGGTGTTACATTATTTTCTTTTTGCCAATTTTTATTAATACCTTGAGAATTTCAATACAATATTTTTTATTTAATAAATTTATTTCATGGTGTTATTTTTAGGAAGGCAAGAGTGTATAATATTCTACAGTGGAAACAGAGCACTTTTTAAACAGCAATCTAGGAAATAGCATCGAGGGAATAACTTTCAGAAGGGTGCTGGCAGAGCAGCTGTCTCCCACACATGCATAAAACGCTCTCTGTTCTAACCCCAGCATTACAATTTAAGAGTACAGGAAAGGGAGCTTCGTAGGAACTAACGTGTGAGACACTTGCTTTAAGACTAAGAAAAGAACTAGTGGCTGCTCAGATCCTTCAGCAGCCTAGATCGTTTTCCTGTGCCCTCCTCCTTGTTTCTTTTCAGTTCTGGCATGGGGATCTATGGAAGAAGTTTGTATTCAATGTTCCTTGCCATGGCCTAGGCTGGAGAAAGGCATATAAAATGCTGAAGGGTCAATACCATCATTTTCCTAGTTCAAAATGCTTATAATCAGCAGAGACCAAGTATGCATCAAACCGAAAATTGTTTAATTTTCAACAAGATTCATACTATCGTTAACCATAGGTAGCTAATTTAGTCTACAGTTTCACTTAGTTTTTATTATACTGTTGTGATTAATATCAAAATAAGAGGGTTAAAAAACTGCCTCATCAAGTCCCATAGTATCGGCAAATTGTATAATTTTCAAAAATACTCGAAACGTGCCAGATTTAGTTCAACTGTATGAAAAAATATAAACGGAGGAGAGGTGACCCGCTAATCTGGAAACAGGAAAGCGGTAAACTTAACCTCTGCCAGGCACTAACAGCTACAACAGAAAACAGCCTGTTTGTAAATCACAGCTTGCACATGTTCGGAGGTAGTGCCAGGTAGGAAAGCACAGCACGGGGCGTCAAGGCATTTAGTCACCAATTGCTTTAAGTTAACACAAGGCAACCGATACACACAACAATAAAAAGGCACACGCGACACGGCATACTACTTTTAAATACTCCTGCAGAGCCGAGTGATGCCGTTGGACGTAGCCCCTGAGTTCACTGATCAAACCACACGCCACGCGCAAGGCAGGCAGGACCTACGGGCCGCCCACAGCGACTCGGATCGCCCGCGACATTCGTGCCTCCCCTCCCGCCCCAACACTACCCAGCGTCCGGGCCTCGCCGCCTCCCTCAGCACCCGCGCTTCTCCAAGCCCCAGACAGCGCTGCCGAACAAACGCACACCGGCCTCCCCGCCTCCGGGTCGCACCGTCTCGTAACTGTTCCTCGTTGTCACGGCAACCAGCACTTCGGAGTGCGCATGCTCGCCGGCGCCTGGCACACAATGCGCACGCTCCCGGGTTTTGCCAAGTCTGACTGACCAGTAGGCGGGGTCAGACGCCCTCTTCGCCTCACTGGCCGCAAGCGGTTTGATGCGTCGGCGGTTGCGTCACGGATACGCCCCCATGTCGTCAGCGAGAGCACGGTTACGTCATCGTGAGGCGCGCGCCGTCACTCCCACTCTTCCCAGGCTGTCTGGTGTTTGTCTCGCGTCCTTCCTACCCGGCGTACCCCAGTCAGACTGCGCGGTGCGTCCGGAGGGTACGGGGACCCGTGTGGCTTTTCGCAGTCGGTTTGTTGTCGCCTCCTGCGTTGGGAGATTTGTTGGCTGTCTCTCGACCGCTTCGCATGCGCAGTGGCGTTTCTGCCCGCCCGGCCTCGTGTTCCTCTCACGATGGCTGCATTGTCCAGCCTTGACTCCCGGTAACTGACCTGACGATCCCGGCCTGTTGTGTATTGCCGGGGTCTTTTTTTCACGTTTGCCCCCTTCTCTAGTGACTCCTTTCTAGCCCTGGGCTCTCAAGGCTGCTCTGAAGGTCAAAGGGAAGGTGGAGAGAGCTGACCCTGTGGCTACTGGCCTCCGGGGGTACCTAACCCCTCAACTCTCAGTGACATCTCCCACGTTGTCCATTGAACCAAGCCTGAACCCTTGGGGTCTTTTAAAAGTCTCTTGCTTCTTGGTCCAAGTAGAAGTCTGTATTGATTTTCTCCTGCCTCGAATGACAGTTTTGTTGTTCATTAATTGGAATACAATTCACCTAGAAATGCAAAGAAAACACAATGCAAGGTTTCCTACAAAGATAGTAACTTCCGCAGAAGTTACTGAGCTGGAAAATCGGTCTTCTGTCACTAACGTCCCAAAAGTCGATATAAATCTGGTATACATGATAAAACTCTGGAACAATAGAACTTTAAGCTCCTCTTAAAAGTTACAACTTTTTCTTGGCAGTGAACTTTCTGAACTGGCTCTTATTGTTTGAACCTTGTAAAAGCAGATTAAGTAGTTTTAAAAGTCAAATACACAATTAGTTTTAAGTTATGAATTTTCACATAGTTTAGGAGTTTTTGAGGAAAAAGTATAATTTTACCTATGCTACAGTGAATGATGGATTTAGAAAAGCAGTAAGGCCACCCTTTGCAGTCTTAAGACTAGTCTTTGTTGAAGCCTAAGTGGATAAAGCTTTTGCTAGACCTGAGTTTAATACCTGTTTTTGGCAAGTTGTTTCATTTTCCTAAACTATGAACATTTTCTTATTTACAAAAGAGGCCTTGCTGAATCGTGTCCTTGGACATCTATCAGTTATCCCCAACTGTAGTCCTGGACGTTATTCTCTGAGTGAACATGCGGCCAGTCTAAACTAGTTAGAAACTGTGGTACCATGATAATGGTGACATCATGGGGGACGGTAGCCTGGCCAAGCTGGGCCAGTCACAGGACTCAAGTGGATGGGGGGGCAGTTGGAAAATTCCTTTAATTCTTCCAACTGACTGTAGGAACAAGAAAAGACACGAAACTGCAGCTGCATCTGTTCCATTAGCATCATGGGGGAAGAGCCTGAAGGTGTGGGGCCACCAGGTGAACCTTAGAGGATTACACAGGAAATGGCAGAACTGGGATTTGGACACAGTCCAAGATGGGTGATGTAGTTTGAGCCCTGGAGCTACTCCAGTTTTGGTCTTTTCTCTTACCTGCTTCGTCTCTTGTGGGTCTGGTTTTCTGTTACTTGGAGCAGGAAGAATTTCAATGAAAATAGGGGTTCTGTTACCACCTTAGGGCTGTGATGAAGTTAAAATATGATATTGTATGTGAACTGCTTTGGACAGTACCTACAATCATCCTGTTTTGAGGCATTTCTCTCAAACTTTATAAAGTTCTAGAAATAAATCCTTTTTTAAAAAAATCCCCAACCTTATCCAAATGATTAAAATCTCATGATGTTTTGCTATCTAAAATTTGGTG
Organism: Chionomys nivalis; assembly: GCF_950005125.1. Classification (NCBI taxonomy): domain Eukaryota; kingdom Metazoa; phylum Chordata; class Mammalia; order Rodentia; family Cricetidae; genus Chionomys; species Chionomys nivalis. The sequence continues at coordinate 153,527,343 of NC_080086.1, read as the reverse complement.
GCCATTTTTCAATTAGTCATAAAGATTTTTATTTTGTCTTTTGTTGAAATATTAACCTTGTCATTATTACTTTGCTATAGGTTTTCTTCTCTATCTCCTATAGGAGGAGTTTCTTATGCTGCCTAGAACCTAAGACTTAGTTAAGTTAACCCATTCTCCTGCCTCAATGGCATGAGAATCTGAGACTACATATATGAACATATATCTGGCTTATGCTTTTATTTAGACATTGCTTTTACTGCATCCCATAAATTTTGAAGCCTAGTGGTTTCATTTTCAAAATACTTTTAAATTTTTTTGGAGTCCAGTAACTATGTCCTGGCCAGTGATGGTCCCTACAAAAAGGGTTCCCATCCCTTCAGTCCTGGCCAGTGATGGTCCCTACAAAAAGGGTTCCCATCCCTTCAGTCCTGGCCAGTGATGGTCCCTACAAAAAGGGTTCCCATCCCTTCCGTCTCGCAGCCTCACTGAATTCTAACACCGTGCTACTCTCTCCTCACTCCTTTCATTGGGCCAGTGGAACAGCCTGGACAATGCAAAACAGACTAGCTCTGAGTTTCTGCCCTAAATTATTTTATTTTTCTTTGCAGGGCTTCTCTGGACAGTTCTTGAAAGTCAAGTGTTCTGGTGGCAGCTTCCTGAACTTTTCATTTGTTAAAAAATATTGCTTGTTTCTAGACAGGGTCTCACTGTGTATTTGGCCTATAACTTGTTGTGTAGCCTAGGCTGGCCTTGTATGGACATCAGTCCTCTTGTCTCCTTCCTGATTGTCAGGAGTTCAGGTGTGCACCATCATGCTCAACATTTCACATTGATTTTTAAAAGAGATTCTTTGAGGTAAAGTCCACATATAACAGCACTGATCACCATACAGTGAATAGCTCAGTGGCATTTGACAAGTCACAGTGGTGTTTAACTACCTTTCTCTAGTTCTAAGGCATTCTCGTACTGCATGGTGGAGATAAATCCCACATGCATGCAACGGTGTTTGCCCTATCCCAGCCCCTAGCAGCTGCCAATTTGTATTCTGTATCCATAGGCTTAGACTTATATAATACATAACCTTTGATGTCGCTTCTTTTATGTGACATTTTTGAGGTCCCTTGATGTCATAGCATGTTCCAGTGCTATACATTTATATCACTATTGATTATATGATCACATATAGATATACAGACTCATGTTTGTGTGTCTGTTATTTATTTTTTCTCTTTTTCCTTTTTAAGACATGGTTTCTATGCAGCTTTGAGCCTATCCTGGAACTAGCTCTTGTAGATCAGGCTGACCTCGAACTCACAGAGGTCCACCTGTCTATGTCTCTCAAGTGCTGGGATTAAAGGCTTGAGCCACTACCTCCCGACTGCATGTCTGTTCTTATTACTCTTGTGTATGTGCAATCCCTGGGTAGTGTATGTGACCACCAGACTGCTTTTCCCAGCGCATGCTCCCTATTCTGTTCTGACAAATATGATCTTAGGTTTAAATGCTTCCACAGTGCTCCTAACACTTGTTGTTTTCTACTTTTGTATTGATGTTAAGACAGGATTTCATTATTACCCTAGGCTTGCCTTGAACTCATGACTTCCTGCTTCAGTCTCCTATGTTGTGGAATTCAGATATGAGCTACCATGTCTGACTTCTGCTTAAAAGAATCCTGTTAGTTAAGAGATGGTGTTATGGTTTTTTATCTTCCTAGTTACTGGTGATGTGGTGTGTCTTCATGGACTAGCCCTTTAGTGGGAAGTGCCCTGTTGATTAATCTTTGGCTTACAGATTCTGGTTGGGTGTTCTCATTCTTTTGATGGGTTATCCAAGGCAATTTTCATTTCTGTTATGGTGTTTTCAACTTGTATTTCCTTTTGATACTGTCTTGTTTCCTTCTCTGTGCTCCTATTTCCCATCTGCCCTTGCAGGTGGCTTACTTGTTTCACCACAGCATAACAGGCTACTTTATAAAGAAAAAAAAAGGATTATTGAGCTTGATGTTTGAGTTTCATAGGCATGGTAGGAACATCAGCTTTACTCAGGAGAGAGCTTCATACTTGATGCTATGCAATAGTAGGAGTTTCTGTGGGAGGAAGAGGCTTTGTGGCTTGACCAGAAGCCTCAGTGAGTCAGAGCCTGTCTTAGGCTTTTTGTAACAAAAGAACTTTGGGTCCTTTGACTTTGACCATAATCTTAAGCCTACTTTTGCTTTTCTGAAGAGGACGCTCCAGTGGCCTAAGGTCTCACTTGTGTCATCACTGCCACATGAAGACAACATTCTAGCCATAGTAACCATTATCTCATTAATCACAGTTTAAATCCCCTCTTTGTTAACTTCAGACTCTGCCATGATTTTGTCTGTTGCTGCCTTCTTGCTTCAGAAAATACGTTTGCTTGCCTTCCTGGCTTTTTTTTTTTCTTGCCAAAACAGCTTATTTATTAACCAATGGTAATAAAACATATTCATAGCATACAGAGGGGAATCCCACATCAAGACATGAACACACATTTATTTACCTCAGATAGGGAACTGACAACACACCAAAGAAATACTCCTAAAGTTCAACTTGTGAACTGGTGAGTTTTATTGGGATTCTTACAGAAATGTGTGGGAGGAGTTACTTACAGGAGCAGCAATGAATCAGACAGCTTCATCACCAAAACCAATCCTAGCATGGTTGGCAGCTTTTGTATAAGCTCACTGCACTTTCTGTAGGCAGTTCAACAGTTTGAAGACTGTTTTGGGAAGCTTAGGTGGTCTGAGCCTCTTTTAGACAGCTTAGCTTGTCTGAGGGTTCTAGGTAACTTGGCTGGTCCCTGCTTGTTTAACGTGACTTGACTATTCTTAGAGCCTCCTCTCTGTAGCCCTTGTTGCTTCTATATGCTTGGGAAGAAAGGACCTAGTATACCTGCTCAGTTTCAGGGACTTGCTGAAGCTTTTGAGTTGTTTACCTCTTTAGCGTAGCCAACTTTGCTTTAGCATGGAGTGCTTGACGTCCTGTTAGACCATCCTGTGTCTTAGAAAGCTTCCCTTCAACATGAAGGCTTATCATGGAGGAAACCGCTACACAGCACCTGGCCATCTGGCCCCATAGATCCTAAGCTATGGCTGATTTTTTTGGGCTAGTTGCTATTTTTTGTGGACCAGTATCCTTTCATGATATAGGACCTGACTCTTGTCTATTTGTGTATGAGTTTCACAGTGCTTCTGTGCACTGCATCAATTTCCATTGCTACAATAAGGCTGTGTTACCACCTCTTTACTGCCTGCCAAGGACGTCAAGCCCAAGCCTTACTTGTCTGATGAGTCATTCTATAGGTTGGTGATTATAGTCAGCCTAAATAGGAGGTTATATTGGTCTCATCTGGGATGAAAGGCAATTTTCCAAAAAAAAAAAAAAAGAAAGAAAGAAATCAAAAAGATAATATTCAGCTAGCACTAGTGGGCTGTTGGGTTACCTAAACTTGCCATGTCTGGGATGACAAGACAGTCTAGCCACACTCCATATGGCTTCTATGCTGGCTCAGGCCAGCTCTTCATGGAGCTAAGAGGGCTCCACGTGGTGTGCAGGATGCTGGAGCCTTTCAGCTCTTCCATTCTGAAGATATATATTACTAGTCAAAGTGGATCCATGGCCAGGCTCAGAACAGAGTTGTTTGGTACTGTGCCTGTGCATAGGCAGGAGAAATATGAACCAGAATTAAAGAGGCCTTCTCCCTTTTCTAGTTTGGTCATGTGATCTCCTTTGTCCAGGTAAGTGAAAATGGTTGCAGATAAGTACATAGAGAGGAGACATATTAATTGAAGATGATTCAACCACCATCACATTTAAAACTATCATTGTTTACCTTTCAAATAAGATAGCAGTCCATGAGTTCAGGATTTATAAATTCATAGCTCAGTATTAAAAATGAGACCACTAAACTGTGCTATTCTGTAGTTTACATACCTGAAATGAAGAACTTGGAAGTAGATACTTTTGTGAAAAATTTAAAGTCGTGAATAGCACCTGAATTTATACAATAGTTGTTTGCACTGCTACTTTGAATCCTTAAGGACTTTCCACAGAGAAAAATTCATTTCTTTTGGCCTGGAAAATTTCTAAGCAATAGTAACTGATCTTGCTGATAGGCCAATTATCTTCCCATACTTACTAAATGCTGTTACAGTAGTCGTCACTATTCCTTTATTATCTTTAAAATGAGTCATGAAGAAATGACATTTATCCTCAAGTAAAGTAGCTGTGGGTTTAAGGACAACATCTATATTTAAGTGCAGCTGGGTCCAGTACCTCAGTTTTGGCAGTGTCTTTCTGCAATTGTCCAGAAATGCTTTCTTACCTGAAATCCTGTCTAGATTTGGAGGCCAGATTTTAGAATAATAAGATTTGGAATCAGCAAAGATCAGGATATGGCAAAGTAAGGGAGTGGAGAAGCATCTGGAAATAGTAACAAGGCTTGTAGGTGAAGAAGCTGAGCTGTAAGACTTCAGAGGAAATGGTTGAACAGGAAGGAGGAGGGGATGTTTGTGTTTACAAAGAACAGTTGGGGCCATCCCTAAGAGTGAGAACTACACATGTGTGGGCCCCACGTCTATAGAGCATAAGTACCCGAAGAATGGGCCTCAGGTATGAAGACTCCAAATGTATAGACCCAGGAGTCTGTGTCCCAGGAGTGTGGACTACAGGCGTGTAGACTCCAGGGCTATCAGGATGAGTACTGGGAATTGAATATATGAAGTTAGAAGGATGAAATGTGTTCTGCCATATTAGGCTATAGTCTCCCTTTATTGGCTCAGATATAAAAAATGCTCAGAGCTGGCAAGATGAATCAACAGGTAAAGTGCTTGCTGTGCAAGGCTGACCATCTGAGTTCAATCCCCAGAACTCATGTAAAGATGGGAGGGGAGAACAGACTCCTGAAAAGTGTCCTCAGACCTCTACATGCTTGTCACATACACCACACACATTATAATGATAAATTTTAAAATCATTTGAATGGGGAGGAGGGTTTAAGATTTCTAATAGAAAATGTGTCTCCCATTGTAAACCATAAGTGAGTATGCAAAGCCGAGCGACCACGTTTTGCTTTTGCACAGCTCACAACCATTCTTTTTCATTTCCATGTTTGCCATTTGAACAGGGCTTCTTACATATTGTTTTCCTATGTCACTCATCAGCACAATAAAAAGATGGGGCAATGACTCTGGTACCCCAGTTTGTTATTTACCTGTTTTGGGTCTGTGGTTATAAATATATATGCTAATACATGTTAGAATAAGATGCTGCCATAGTGTGATAGAGTTTAAGTTGTACAAAGAAAAAGACAATGGGGTGGTGGTGTAGCTCAGTGGTAACATGTCTAGCATGTGGAAGACCCCACTTTTCAGCTTTAGTACCACAAAGAAAGAAGAGAAATGGGGAAGGAATCACTTACTTGGTGTGTGATATCTTGGGGAAGCTGTTTAACCTTTATGTTTCAATTTCTTCACTTAGAAAATGAAGAAATAATTGCCATCTTGCAGAATGTTGTAAGGTATGAGTGAGATCATATACAATGCATTGAGGAAGAGATGAGTATGTTCTGATGATGGCTTTCTTGACAAAATGTGACAGTCTAAGTGAAGTTACTTCCATTCCAGAGCTGTCTGATGCTGTTCCTTGTGGAGAGCACCTGTGGTTGAGGCACTCAGGGAAAGGCGCTGTCTGTAGCAGCATTGTTAAACATTACCAAGGCTGGTGTTGTAGTCTGGTCTGGAAGAGATACACCACAAATTATTTCCAAGCAAAAAAATGGTGGTGTGTTAGTATGTTTGATTTGAATGTGTACTATTCAACTTAAGCTTTACAATGAGCTTTGTACAATAGCTGGTTGAAACCGCAGTTCTTTGAACAGTAGGAATTTCAGAGCTTGTGGTATGTGAACTCTATTTATGTCTTTTCCTTCGTATTTGAAACTCCTTGTTTGAAAATGTAGAAAGTTCTATCATTTCAGACATCAGAATTAGCATTGAAAACATGGGATTCTTAATCAGGTTGATGAAAGTAATTTATTGTTTGCTGTGTCAAACGTGGCATGCTATTTGTCACATTGTGGTCTGTGTGTCTTTCTAGAAGCTTTCGACTTTGATCTAAGTCAAAGTACAATCAGTAGCAGAGATGACAGCACAAAACCCCCCATAACACCAGTGATGTGCATTGTCACTCAGAGACTCTAAACCAACAAGTACAGAGGTGCAGAGTAAAAAGCTACCTGACTTTAAAGAGGCTTGTGCGTTCTTGTGAGAGCAGACCTCTGCCTCTCTTGGCAGAGACAAAGGTGTGGAACAATTTATTGGTTAAAGATTGGGTTCACTGTGTGCAGTCAAAAGGCGCCTCTTCAAGGCCAGATTCTGGTCCTCGCCTGCATTTTTAGGTAAACACTGGCATTTAAAAGACCTTGCAGAGCCAGGCTCCCAGCACATAAAAGCGGCTTTCTTAAACTGTCATCAGAGTGGATTTTAGACGTGCTTTTAATACTTACAAGGTTGATGTTTGCCTTTTAAAAATGCTATTTGAGATAGCTTTTTATTTAACTTTCACCTCGGCATGCCTTTTACCTGGTTTGTAGCAGCATTAAGGAAACTTACCTTGTTGTGAGACCAGACAAAGATTTAGAAAAATGTTGCACAATGTGACCTTTTAAAAGTCAGGGCTTAAAAAAAATATCCTTGTTTAAACACTATAAAAACTGGATGAAAAACAAAGGCATATAATCTCAATCTGAACATTTTGGTTTCAAGATTCTTTTTATTGAGTGGAGTTGATTATTCTGCAAGATTGTTTCTCAGCACTGCTCTTCTATTTCTTTTTTCTAGTTCTAAACAAATAATTTCTGAAATCAAGAAAATGTTAACGAGACTGGGATGGAACCTTTATATGTGTGTGAGTCTGACTCCTGTATGGAGAGCCTCAGATCTGCTTTGGCACTTGTCTGAATTTGTAGAGGTAGCAGGAACTTGAACTTGTGTATTACAGCACTACTGGGAACAGTGTATCTGGGGCATAATCTGCTTATGTACTCACTACCATTCTTTGTGTTTCATGCTGTACAGTCAGAGAGGTCCTATTAACTTGCACTTATGTAGCTGCATTTTTAAAGTTAAATATATTGAGGTAAAAATACACATTCCTTTTACATTTCCCAGTTCTGTGACAGATGCAGTCACATGACCACTACCATACTCAAACTTGAACATAACCAGTGCCACAGAGATGCTCTCTTTGGGTTCCTTGTGGTGGTTCCTCGCCTTTGGGGCAACTGGGAGCTACTTACCTGTTTGAACTGCCTGTAGCTTTGCCTATTTCACAGCGTTACATTCAGGAGGATTTACAATATGTAACTTTTGAAATCTGGCTCTTCTCCCTTGGCAGAATGCATTAGAGATCCTTGCATGCCGCTACACGCATGCACAGTTTTTTGTTGCTAAGATTTATTCCATCAGGGATGGCATCCCACTTTGTTTATTCCTTTGCTGGTTGATGGACAACTGGTGCTTTCCAGTTCTTAGAAACCTAAAAGCAACCGGGCGGTGGTGGCGCACGCCTTTAATCCCAGCACTTGGGAGGCAGAGGCAGGCGCATCTCTGTGAGTTTGAGACCAGCCTGGTCTACAAGAGCTAGTTCCAGGACAGGCTCCAAAACCACAGAGAAATCCTGTCTCGAAAAACCAAAAAAAAAAAAAAAAAAAAAAAAAAAGAAACTTAAAAGCAATTCACTATGGACATTCCTGTACTGATTTCTGTGTAAGCATGTATTTGCATTTATGTTGGATAAATATACCAGTTGTTGAGTTCTGTGGGCAGTGTGTTCAAGTTTGTCAAGTCTATAAGATACTTCCACTTTCCTGGAGCACAATAGATGAGTTCTAGGTTTTCCATACACTCATTAGGATGCTGCACTGTTAGTTTTCCCTCTCTTCTTCCACTTTCTTATAATGTATAATGTGCAGGCTCATCCAGTTTTGTCTTTCCAAGATGTAGAATGGTACTGAGGCTTCTTTGTCAGCCATATACTCTCATTGGTGAATTGGTGACATATTTGTTCAATCCTTGTACCCCCCCTTTTTTTTTTTAAAAAAAAATGACGTTATTTTAGTTCGTTATGTTTTCTGGAAATAAGTCCTTTGCAATAAAGAGAATATGTGATATTTTCTTTCAGTCTATGGTAATTTTTGTTTTGGTTTGTTTTGGTTTGGTTTTTTCAAGACAGGGTTTCTCTGTAGCTTTGGAGCATATCCTGGAACTAGCTTTTTTAGATCAGGCTGCCTCAAACTCACAGAGATCCAAGTGCCTCTGCCTCTCGAGTGCTGGGATTAAAGGTGTATGCCACCACTGCCTGGCTCATATTTGTTTTCTTAACTGTCTTTTATTGAGTAACATAAGTTTGATGAAGTCCAGTTAATTAGGTTTTGTTTTCATGGATTGATTTTGGTGTCAGGATTTCTTCTTATGGCTTTTAAATTTTTTTCAGAGTAACATTTTGCACTTACAGTAGATTTTACTTAATTTTTCCATCAGGTTTTAGTTTTGAGCAAAGTTAGTTTCTGTGATCATCCATTGTTCTAGCAGTATTGGTTGAAACCAGCCTTTCCCTTGGACTGCTCCGTGTCTTTGATCAAATGGCCATGCTTGTGAGGGTCTGGTTTTGAATCTGTTCTGCTCCACTGGCAGGTGTTTCTTCCACCCCCTCTGCTGCTGGTATCTAGCTGACAATTGTTTGCTGCATCCACTCTATGATGTGGGTGTCCTCCAAGTCATTCTGTCAGTTCTGTCCTCAACTCTTTCATGTCAGACAGCCCACAGTTGTTTGACAGTCTTAGTTCCTTTGTCTTTCCATTATCGATTTGGGATCAATTTGAATGTATATACAAAAGTCTTGAGGGATTTTTGTTGAATTGAATTAAATTCACAGGCTGATTTGGGAATGAGAAAAAGAGAGGGATCCACCTCTCTCTGGGGCACTAGGCAGGTATTAGATAAGGCTGAAGCACTGTTAAAATATGTTGATTCAGTATTTGTATTAATGATAATTTCTTTAAAGATTTCTTTACATCTATTTATTTACTTTGTGTGCATCACAGTGTGCTTGTGGAAGCAGGCAGTAGCAGTGGAAGGGCAAGTAGCAGTAATTGGTTATTTCCAATTCTATCTAGAGATAGATAGAATTCAGGTCCTCAGATTTGGCAGTAAGTGCCTTTACCCACTGAGCAATTTTAGTAACCCTACTGATAAGTACTTAATGTAAGCATTCCTTCCGATGTTTCTGTTTCTGTTTAAAAAAAAAAAAAAGAATGATGGGGTGAGTTTGGACACTTCTACCGTCTATTTAGAAGCTCTTGGATCATTTCTAGCTACATACCCCAGCTCTTTTGAACAAAAAAATTGTCAGTCAATCTGAATTACTCATATGGTTGTTTTGATTTTGAACACTCTATGGATGTCTTGAGGAAACTCAACTGTGATGGTAGTTGGTTATGTTGACTCCTGAAGGCTGAGTACCAGCCAGGACTGTTTCAGTTTGTACTGGAATTTTGCTGTCACAGCCATGTACTATAAGGCCTTTCACTTAAGCAGTGGTTCTCAACCTTACTAATGCTGTGACCCTTTAATACATTTCTTCATGTTGTGGTGGCCCCTAGCCATAGAATTATTTTCTTTTTTTTCTTCATATTTTATTTTTTTATTAATTAATTAATTTATTTAATTATTAAAGATTTCTGCCTCTTCCCCGCCACCACCTCCCATTACCCCCCTCCCCCAATCAAGTCTTCCTCCCTCCTCAGCCCAAAGAGCAAGCAGGTTTCCCTGCCCTGTGGGAGGTCCAAGGACCACCCACCTCCATCCAGGTCTATTAAGGTGAGCATCCAAACTACCTGGGCTCCCACAAAGCCATTACGTGCAATAGGATCAAGAACCCATTGCCATTGTTCTTCAGTTCTCAGTAGTCCTCATTGTCCGTTATGTTCAGCGAGACCGGTTTTGTCCCATGCTTTTTCAGACCCCGGCCAGCTGGCCTTGGTGAGTTCCCGATAGAACATCCCCTTTGCCTCAGTGTGTGGGTGCACCCCTCGCGGTCCTGAGTTCCTTGCTCGTGCTCTCTCTCCTTCTGCTCATTGCTACTTCTAACTGTAATTTTGTTACTGTTGTGAATTGTAATGTAAACATCTGTGTTTTCTGATGGTTTTAGGCTACCCCTGTGAAAGGGTCATTTGACCCCAAAGGAGTTGTGACCCATGTAGAGGCCCAAAAATGTGAGCCTATTTCCACATTGACCAAAGGTCAGAGAATTGGAATTTACCTGTAGTTCCTTCAAGGTTATTGTGTTTCTACCTCAAACAAAGGTCCCACCTAATTCTGCTCTCTCAAGGTTATTGTCAGCCAGGTGTGGATTATATCCAGACCTTGTGCTCTAGGAATAGAGAAGTAAATCTGTTCCTACCTCAAAAAAAAAAAAAAATTCAAGGATCCAACTAGGTTCCAGTTCCCTTAAGGAGATAACTTTGGATTCCACCCAGGGAGTAGTTTGCCTACAGAATGCTTTGGTCTAGTGTGTGAGCATGATTTGTTTTGTTCTATCAACAGAATGTTTAACTATGAATGTAGCCCATAACCTTCAGTTCATATGTTCATTTCCTTGTATCATGTTAATGCAGTCTTTTGTCTTACTACTACGTTTTGGGGTTGGGTATTTTAAGCTGTTGGAAATTAAATGTGGGTGAATTTCACTACTCACTAGAATTCCCTTCTGATACTATCCTATATGTTTCTCTGTTTTATTATTTTTGTTATGGTAAAAATAAAATGGTGCTGTTCCCTGAGAAGCCTGCGGGCCATGAGGGGCAGCGAGTCCCAGGCAGGGAACCGTGTGGTGGATAAAAAAATGGCATGAGACTACTGTGGGCCACGAAGGTAGCCAGTCCAGGCAGGGAGCCACTCATGGGATGAGAGACAGAGATCTATGGGCATACCATGCTGAGAAAGTGGGTATTTATTTAGTGGGTTATGGAGGGGAAAGGGAAAGGGGGGAAAGGGAGAAGAGCAGAGAGAGGCAGAGACAGAGAGACAGAGAGACAGAGAGAGAGGAGGAGGAGGGAAGGGGAGAAGTGGAGAGAAAGAAGAGAGCTGGAAAGGAAGGAAGTCAGGCTGGAAGTAGAAGAAAGATCTGCTTGCCTCAGCAGGGGGAGGGATTGGGAGGGACTTGTCTCTTAAAGGGACAGGACAGACCATTACAATTTTCTTTTGTGTCTTCGTATTCTTTATTAGTATTTTCTAAATTCCCACGCCTCTACCCTGGCAAGAGGCATTTTTGTCGAGGCTGGTCCCTGACTGACCCACAGGTTGAGAACTAGTGATCTAGACCAAAGGGGAAGCACTTTCTTGGTGGCTTGGCAGAGGGGCTGCTGTGCCCCCTGAAAAAGAGACATTGCCATCATTGGTACAAGTACAGACCTTTATTTGCAAACACACCTTCCTGTCTACTTAATCAGGCAGTTTGTGATGTTGCTGGAACATTGTCTCCTGTGCTGCTCCTCCAGTGTTATATCATTAGGCTGGACAAAAGGCTTCTCTTGTAGTCTTTTCTTGCCTACTTTTAGTAGAGCAGGCTAAGTTGGTAATAGGAAGAAGAAAGTATCAGAGAAAGCAGAGCAGTATTGATGGCAGAGGCGGTAGAGAAGCAGCAGTAATGACATCCAACCACTAGGCAGGACAAGCTGCAAAAGCAGCAAGGCAGCCAGCTGTTTGAAGCTGAAGAAGAATCAGAGTTGAGTGATTGGCAGGAAGAACTGCAAAATTAATGAATGTTTGCTGCATTGACAGCTGCAAAAGGAATGAAACCATAGTGTTTGGGAACAATGTCAAGTAGAAGTAGCAGCAGCAGCAGTAGTGGTGGGGAGCACCTATGGCTGCCTCCCAAATAGCAGCATCTATGAAAGAAGCTAAGGCAATAACAGGCAGCTGAATAGTTTGAAGGAGCAGCTAGGGCAGGGGCAAGAGGAATTATGGAAGCAGAGAAAAGGGTTAGTAACTGAGGCTGAAGAAGGATAGCAGGCTATTAAGAGCCAAGGAAGAGAAAATGAAACTTTTGTCACTAGAAGGATTTCAGAGAGCTGTGAGGCCAAAGTTCTCAGAGGCCAAAGGTCTCAGATATCCCAGGCCCTGAAGCTACAACGCTAACTGCTGCCCAGGACTAAGAAAATCCTAACTTACTAGGTATACAGATGAATTAAACATTTGCAGAGTCAAGGTTCCTTTAATGGAAACCTTGAGAACTGTAATAGAGTTGCTGTCAAATCCTGAGAGATACAAGGGCTACAAAAGACTAGCACTTGAAGAGCTTCACCCTGTGCACCTACCTTTCCATCTAGGCAGAGCAAAGGATCCCACCAAGCTGACTGCTAATGCAATTGGAAACCACATTCTTTGTGGGTGACTGACTAGTGGTAGCCTGAATTTGCTTTACTTGTCAACCACTGTTGTTAAGACTCTGCCCCAGCATCCTCTGTATGGGCAAACCTCTACTTGAAGTATGACAACCCCTCCCTCTCTTGTTATTTTGGAATAGTGTTCACTGTGGTCATTTATTTATATTGATTGTATTGACTTATAGCTTGCAACATCTCAAGTCTGATATTTGGCTCGACTATGGGCTACATCAGATCTGCAGTTTTGCTGACTTTTATGCACAGACTTTGATATGGTGAGGACTAAATACCTTAAAAATTCTTTAGGATTGTTGGTTATTTCATAGTAGTGGTTTTTATATTGATTTCTGAGGTACTGGTTTTAGAAACTTTTCTTTGAGATGCCTGACATATCACAGTAATCTTTGTGATCATTTCTGAGATTTAGACTTTGTGAGAACTTGGAACCTAGAGAAAACTCTTTTTAAGGTCTTATGTAGTCCTCAGGCTGGCCTGTAATTCCTAATGCTCCTGCCTGTACCTCAGAGTTCTGAGATTACAGATTTGTATTATCATGCCTGGATTTTAGAGAGAACATTTGTACAATGAAAACTCTAGAAGAAAATAAAAACCATTATTGTCTCTATGCTTTATTTATCTCACGAGAAACTTTTTTTCTCTGAATAGAAAGGGCAGACATAGGGAACACATCTAGTTTCCCAAAGAACCATCCCTTGAATTTATAATAATGAACATGGTCACTGTAAATCATAGGGGAATCAAGAAAAATGACCAGCTTTCTTTGGTAATAATGCTTGGTCTTAGTACAAACTAGGAGACCAAAAGCATTGGCTAGAGAATAGGCCTCTGAGCTGTATCACCATCCACCATCTAGAATTGTTTTGTAAATTGAGAAGGAGAAGGAAATACCATATTCCCAGACTTTTATGAAATTAAATCAGGATTATAGACTGAGAGATTATATTGGATTTGTGTAGCTGCCGTCTCTAAGCATCCTGAGCCTTTAGGTCCAAACCAGTGACCCAATGGAAGTCTTCTCTTTAAGTTGAAAAATAGATTATTTTTCTCACACAATATATTTTAAAAATTTATTCAGAATGTGTACATGTGTGTGTGTGGGGTGGAGGGGTGATGTGCACATACAAGTGCCACAGAATGTGAGCTGAGGTTAGAGGACAACTTGCAGGAATCAGTTCTCTCCTTCCTTACACTGTACCTGGGAACTGAGCTCAGGTCATCAGTCTTAACAGTAAGTGCCTTTACCCACTGAGCCATCTCACAAACCTTTTTTTATGCTCTCTTGCAGCAATACTTTTCACTTTTCAATAAATAAGTCTTTTTCTCCTTGGTTAAATTTATTCCCGAGGATTTATTTACTTATTTTTATTTGTTTATGGAGTATTACTTTTTGCCTCTGCCTCCCAAGTGCTAGAATTACAGACATACATATGCTATTACACCCAGATCTAAGTGTCTTATTTAATTTTTGGTGCTATAATACATAGAATTGTTTGATTAATATCTCTTTGGACAGTTAATTGTTAGAGCAAAGCTAATTTTTTGTTCCATTTATGCTTTACTAATTGTTGTGTATTTTTCTTCCTGAAGAGCAGTATAGTTTATAGGAAAATGTAATCTTCTTACACAGTCAGTAGAAAAGTGCTCCTGAATCATCATTCATTCACTGTCTGTCTGATTGCTAGCCATGTGCCAAGCACAGGCAGAAGAATATGGTGAGCTCATGTTTGGAAGAATTCATAGGCTATGAAGCAGGAAAGAGATATTTGGGTTAATGTAGTTATCACCAATGAGTTAAATTATGTACTCAAAAGACAAAATGCTCAAACAGGCCAAATACTCAGGGAGTTAGGAAGGGTGGTGGCCTTTTAGAGTCATCACAGGCTTATAATAAAGGATGGCTGTTCGGGAAAGGAGAGGATGACAAACCACACCTCAGGGGCCCAAGTCTATGGAACAGTACAAGAAGCTGTATGATCTTTTATTTTATTTTATTTTATTTATTGAAAAAAAAATTTCCACCTCCCAGCCCCCCATTTCCCTCCCCCTCCTTTCACTCCTCTCCCCCTCCCTCTCCAGTCCAAAGAGCAGTCAGGGTTCCCTGCCCTGTGGAAAGTCCAAGGTCCTTCCCCCTCCATCCAGGTCTAGGAAGGTGAGCATCCAAACTGGCTAGGCTCCCACAAAGCCAGTACGTGCAGTAGGATCAAAACCCAGTGCCATTGTCCTTGGCTTCTCATCAGCCCTCATTGTCCGCCATGTTCAGAGAGTCCGGTTTTATCCCATGCTTTTTCAGTCCCAGTCCAGCTGGCCTTGGTGAGCTCCCAATAGATCAGCCATCTTAGGGTTGGCAAGAGACTTGAACCTAGAGGGGCTCCCAGGTGCCCAGGGCGATGTCTTCAGTTAGTTCCTTGGGCAGCTGAGGATAGGGAACCTGAAATGGCCCTATGCTATAGCCATACTGATGAATATCTTGCATATCACCATAGAACCTTCATCTGGCAATAGATGGAGATAGAGACAGAGACCCACATTGGAGCACCGGAATGAGCTCCCAAGGTCCCAATGAGGAGCAGAAGGAGGGAGAACATGGGCAAGGAAGTCAGGACCGTGAGGAGTGTATGATCTTTTGAAGTCAGGAAAAGTAAGGGAAGAAGGGTAGAAGAGAGAGGGAGGTCTTGGAAGTCAGACACAGTCTAGCTTGAGAACCTGCACTGTTTTTGAGGAGCTTCAGGAGATACAGCTTCTTCAAAAGGGGTCAGTGTGGCCAGAATGGTGTGTAGACAGACAACTCAGGACTTAAAACAAAAGACTTCCTCATCTAGCCAGCAGTCCTCATATGTACCACAAGGGGTTAGACAGGCAGAATTATCTAGCCCAGATGATCCCCATTTTGTGGAGACCATAAAGTTAGGGCATCAGTTTGGGGAATGAGGAGCAGAGAGATGGAGAGAGAAGGCAATTGGATTCTGATATAGGAGATGAGAGAGAGCCTAGCTTTGTCTGAGGTGTTAATATCTCCACCCACATGTGTGGGCTGGACTTTAGACATCGGGGTCACAAGAAAAGGATCAATAGTTGAGGAGAGTACAGCCTTGCACAGGAGGAGGTTGATGGGTGTGAAGTAAGGAGGGAACATGCAGCTGCTATGGCTCTGTGTTGGTAGCATATTGAAGAAGCTGGGCTTCTTCTTGAAGATTTACAGAAGCCTCTCATAGTAACACAAAGTATCTACAGAGTTGAATCTCTTCATAGGTAGCTTTAAGATACAGTAATGGAAACAAGGGCAACAGCAACCAGGTATCACACTTATAAATTCCTAGGTCCGCACATTAGCAGTAACAGTACATGTTACTGAAAATTACTTTCACCTCCTGAGTCACTGCAGTTCCTATCCCTCCACCTTAACCACAATGTGAGATTTTCATAAGTTTCCTAGTTTAATGTCATTTTTTGATGGTACAGGGTTCAACTGCTTAGCCCTGGGAAGTCCCTCCCAGTAGGTTGCTCCAAGCAAGGCCTGACTGCATCTCAGAGTCCTGCTTTCTAACTGCAGTAATAGCCATCCAGGTAGCAAAGACTGGCTGTACAGCTTCTATTTTATGGAGCTATTAATTCAGAGGCACCATTACTGAAATGTAATTTTTATTATTACAATTAAAAACAGATTGTATTTTATGAGATTGTTAGGAATATTCCTAACATGAGCTCTCTGCCAACTCAAAAATCCCAATCAAACCAAATCACAACAAGCCGAATTAAAGGATATCGAGGTTTTAATGGGATTCCTGCGCTCTCGGGTGGCCCCCAGGGGAACTGGGAAGCCAGGAGGAAAGAGAAGAGACCACAAAGGGACTTTCTGGGGACAGTTTAAATAGACTGGGGGAGTGGTCAAGGTTTTAGCTGGCCGCCTTGATACTCCTCCGGGGAGGGGTCAAGGTTTGGCGGGCACAGGATCAGGGCCTCCAAAGATGGATGCCCGAGACCAGGACTTACAGAGATTATGCATTTTTATTTTATGGAAATTTTATAGGTAAATTCAATTTAAAATATTACTGTTAAAAATATTTTATATTTTTATAAAATATAAAGCAGAGAATTATAATTCTGGTGGTTTTCTCTTGCAATCTGTTGTTAAAATTTCCCTGAAACCCATACTTGTACTTTGTGTCTTGTAGTAACCACAGGATGACTGACCTTTAAAAGCCTCAGGCTATGACATTACAAGCTATTGTTGGTCTAATATATATATATATATATATATATATATATATATATATATATATATACACACACACACACACACATATATGCCCATATATATAGGTATATATCATCTTCATTTAAATACATTGCTGATTTTTTTTCAGCATTTTGAGTTGATTTCCTTTCAGCTGATTGTATTGAAAGGAGTTTTTTTTTTTTGGCTCAAGGCAAATGTAGTAAAAATTGAAACTAGCTCTTAAACATGCCAGCTTCTGTTCTTAACATTTCAGGAGTAGAAGAAGTTTAACAGTGACTGCTGACCCTGTGTGCCTGTGTGAACTAGACAGACACACAGCTGCTTAGAGATTGAGCAGGAGGACTTATGGCTTTGGAAGTTTCTCTGTGGTGTTTTCAGATTGTATGTTACTTTTCTTTTTTGGAAATGAACATGAAATTAGTATTTGTGCTAAACAGATTAAGCTGTTATTAAGCATGTCCTTTTTAAACTGGCTGACGATGAGGGCAAAGAAAGTACTTTTATCTAAGTCATTGACACAAACAAGAAGAGAGTAAAGCCTACCTATATCCCTAATGGACAGAGGGTAAATCTCAAAGGGTCTGTGTAGTTAGTCACAATGAATAAGATTCTTCCTCTAGTTTCTTGAGTTCTTTATATATTTTGGTGATCAGACCTTTGTCTGTTGCAGGGTTGGTGAAGATCTTCTCCCAGTCAGTGGGTTGCCTTTTTGTCTTAGTGACAGTGTCCTTTGCTTTACAGAAGCTACTCAGTTTCAGGAGGTCCCATTTATTCAATGTTGCCCTTAATGTCTGTGCTGCTGGGGATAAACGTAGGAAGTGATCTCCTGTACCCATATGTTGTAGAGTACTTCCAACTTTTTCTTCTATCAGGTTCAGTGTGTTCAGACTAATATTGAGGTCTTTAATCCATTTGGACTTGAGTTTTGTGCATGGTGATAGATATGGATCTATTTTCATTCTTCTACACGTTGACAACCAGTTCTGCCAGCACCATTTGTTGAAGATGCTCTCTTTTTTCCATTGAATACTTTTAGCTCCTTTATCAAAAATTAATGAACCCAATAAAAAAATGGGGCACTGATCTGAACAGAGAATTCTCAACAGAAGAAATTCAAATGGCCAAAAGACACCTAAGGTCATGCTCAACCTCCTTAGCGATAAGGGAAATGCAAATTAAAACAACTTTGAGATACCATCTTACACCTGTCAGAATGGCTAAAATCAAAAACACCAATGATAGCCTTTGCTGGAGAGGTTGTGGAGAAAGAGGCACACTCATTCATTGCTGGTGGGAATGCAAACTTGTGCAACCACTTTGGAAATCAGTGTGGCGATTTCTCAGGAAATTTGGGATCAACCTACCCCAAGATCCAGTAATACCACTATTGGGAATATACCCAAGAGATGCCACATCAAATGACAAAAGTATCTGTTCAACTATGTTCATAGCAGCATTGTTTGTAATAGCCAAAACCTGGAAACAACCTAGATGCCCTTCAATGGAGGAATGGATGAAGAAAGTGTGGAATATATACATATTAGAGTACTACTCAGCAGTAAAAAACAATGACTTCTCGAATTTTGCGTGCAAATGGATGGAAATAGAAAACACTATCCTGAGTGAGGTATCCCAGACCCAAAAAGAGGAACATGGGATGTACTCACTCATAATCGGTTTCTAGCCATAAATAAAAGACATTAAGCATATAATGCGTGATCCTATAGAAGTTAAATAAGAAAGTGAACCCAAAGAAAATCCTATAGTCATCCGCATGGAGAGGGGGAAGTAGACAAGATTGCAGGGCAAAAACTGGGAACTTGCGGGTGAGGTGGCATGGGGCAAAGGGGAAATGGGATGAGAAATATGAGAAGGGGAGGATGGGAGGAGCTCGGGGGATTGGGATGGTTGGGATATAGGAAGGATGGATACGGGAGCAGCGAAGTATATATCCTATCTAAGGGAGCCATCTTAGGGTTGGCAAGAGACTTGACTCTAGAGGGGTTCGCAGGTGTCCAGGAATATGTCCCCAGCTGGTACCTTGGGCAACTAAGGAGAACCTGAAATGACCCTATCCTATACTGATGAATATCTTGCATATCACCTTAGAACCTTCATCTGGCGATGGATCGAGGTAGAGACAGATTCTCAATTTGGAGCAACGGTCTGAGCTCTTAAGGTCCAAATGAGGAGCAGAAGGAGGGAGAACAAGAGCAAAAAATCAGGACCACGAGGGATGCACCCACCCACTGTGACAGTGGAACTGATTTATTAGGAGCCCACCAAGGCCAGCTGGTCTGGGACTGAATAAGCATGGGTTTATTCCGGACTCTCTGAGCATGGAGGTCAATGAAGACTGATGAGAAGCCAAGGACAATGGCACTAGGTTTCAATCCTAATACATGAACTGGCTTTGTGGGAGCTTAGCCTGTTTAGAAGCTCACCTTCCTGGACGTAGATAGAAGACCTTCGTCTTCCCGCAGGGCAGAGAATTTGGACTGCTCTTCAGTATCGAGAGGGAGGGGGAATGGTGTGTGGGGAGGAGAAGAGGAGTGGGGATAGGGGGAGGGGAGTGGGGGGAGGGGGTAATATTTGGGAGGAGGGGAGGGAAATGGGAAACGGGGAGCAGGTGGAAATTTTAATTAAAAAAGAATAAAAAATAAATAAAAAAAAAAAGATTCTTCCTCTAGTTTATTTGACTGAAACTTGCCTTCCAGATTCCCTGTGCCATACAACTTTTTTTCATGTGCCTTGCCTTTCTTGTTTTGTTTAACAATCAAATTAGCATAAAAACAAATACCACTACCCAGGAATGTGTACTTTTCAAAGGTCTGGTCAATTCCAAGTACAGGCTGCATCTTGGTGGCTAGACTGGAGGAAGATTTAGCTCACTGTCATCAGTGCCAATGGGGAGAAGTTGTTCAGCTTTTGTGTTCTGGGCTGTGGGGTGGGCAGCCCTGTAAAGCCTTCCTATAACAGGGTACTTTTTTTCCCCCTGTGACTAACTGTTCAAAAAAGAAGGAGAAAGGGATATTTACTGGAGATGATTTGGCCTTGGAAAGAAAGTACAAGGCCCCAGGGAATACTAAAGAAGGAGAGAGAGCATGGACATCCAAGGGAAATGATCATTTCAATAGCTCTGGTTGTCAAATATAAGACTTTGGGTTTTGACTGGCATATGCCAGAGAAATACAGAGGAACGAGAGTTGAAATAAAAGGTTCAGTAGGTTTTTGTAAGGGTATGGTTCCTGTGAGTCACTAAAGTGATCTCTATAGAGTTGGGGATTCACACACATGTTGAAAGGATTGATGATGAGAGGTCCTACATGCCTCTTTCACATGCAATGCTAACATTTCTTTAGGAGTTCAACATGAAAAGTGTCCCAGTTAGATAGTCCTTAGGTGAAAAATCCTGCTTTGAGAATCACAGGGAACTTCTTAGTCCTACAAGGAAAAGGGGACTAACTGACTAAAACAGGGCTGTGCCGGGCTTGCATGCCTCCACATTAGAGTTCTAGAATCCATCAAGGCATCTCTGTCTGATCTCTTGCAAGCTGGTGGTGGGAAGCATGTGGAAAGGGTAGTCTGCAGACTTGGTGAGGTGGCCTTAGCTTTTGCTGATGCTCAGTTCACTTGGGTCTGCTTTGTTTCCTGATGATAAGAACAGGAGATAGAAACTTCCCAGGCATTGTAGTGTTAGAAACTCAGAAAGGAACAGTTCAGCTTCATGCTATTCTTCACTGACAATCAGTTTGGCCAGAAACTAGAACTGTTCTTGGGTCTGGGTCTATTTCTAGTTCTGTCTTGGTCAGAGAAATACTAAAAATGTTTAGGGCACTGGTTTTCATGATTTGGTTTCTTGGGTTTTTGTTTTGTTTTTAATCTTTCTTTAATGTTCACATAGTAACTTATTAGCACAGCTGCCTGAAAACAGTGTATAACCTGATGCTTGTTGGTCTTGAAGGAGGTGTGACTGAAGCTTCTAGATCCTTGGATGGAAAGGCATGTGAGCAGTTTGCAGGTGGGCTGACCAGTTCACCCCATGCCTCAGCCCAGTCAATTTATATTACGTCCTAGATAGGGATCCTTTGAGACAACCCTTTTTTTTTTGACTTGCTTATGCTATGTAGGATCTGCTTGCTTCCTTCTTCTTAAGCTCTTGCCTATAATAAAACTCCTTTATAAAACTAACCCTTCCATTATCTGTGAAATCCATTTTATTTTGAATTTGTGAGCTATAGAAGCTACTGCCCTGAGGTAGCTTTGTGGGACATTGATTATCTGGCTTACATCCAAGATTTACTGTTCACCTGATCTTTAAAAGGTTCTATATAACTAGTGGCCTCTGCCTCCTCCCTATTTCACTAGAAGACAAGAGCTTAAAAAGTGGGAAATATGTCTTATTCTTAGTTTGTGGATTCTGAGTTTTCTCAGTCCAAAGATTGGCAGCCTGAATTTGGGGATTGTACACATATTTCATAGGCTTGTTTTAGACAATCATACATCAAGTATAGAGCAGAAGGCCCAGGGTTTTATTGGGCAGATTCAGTCTGTTCCTTTTAATCATCATTGGCACTTGTCATAAATTTACTTGAAGTCTATCTATGTTTTTTTTTCACTCTTTTGGCTCTTTGCTTTTTTTTTTTTTTGAGGTGGGGGGGAGGCTACCACCCAGCTCCCAAATAAATCACACGTGATTTACTTTTTTTTTTTTTTTTAATAAATGCCCAGTCTTAGCCTTACTTATTTCTAGCCAGTGTTTCTCAACTTAAATTATCAAATTATCATGTCTACCTTTTTCTCAGGGCTTTTTCCTTTTCTTGCTTCTGTAATCTTACTCTCACTCCTGTGGCTAACTGTCTGGCAGGGTGGCTGCCCCTGTATTCTCCTCTTGTTGTTCTTGCTTCTTAATCTCTCTTGTTTTCTGATTCCTCTTTTTCTCCTTCTAGTTATTCTCTCTGCCTGTCAGCCCTGTGTATCCTTTCTCTTTTCTCGCTGTTGGCCATTCATCTCTTTATTAGACCATCAGGTGTTTTAGACAGGCAAAGTAACACAGCTTTACAAAGTTAAACAAATGCAACATAAAAGAATGCAACATATCTTTGCATCATTAAACAAATATTCCATGGCATAAACAAATGTAACACATCTTCAAATATTATTCTATAACACTATGCTTTTTGCTCTAGCCAGCAATCCCTATAAGGCGCTGCTAGCCGTGAGGTACAGTTAGAAGTTAAACTGAGAAGGAACCATCACTCTGAATGTCCACCAGGAAAGAGCTCACAGGAGGGAAGAAGTTTGATCTCACGGTCCTGGACCACACCAGACCAAGATCCCCAACCCTAGAGCTGGATGTATAATGTCTGCTTTATTGTCATTTTGACCTGTGGTCTCCTGTAGCTGTGTTATTACTTATGTATACCCTACTGTTGCAAAGATTTTCATGAAAACTGAGTTAGAGCACATTATAAGCCTTTGGGTTGTTATTGAGCTCTGATAACTTGATTTGATTCTGTTATATAGCTGTTCACTTAGTACTTCCTGGCTTTCAGGAATTACTAGTTCATGCGCATGGAGAAGATAGTCTTTGCCATTGAGATGGGGGAGACACATCAGGAAGACTTCATGCACAGAGCCTTGGAGGAAAGTAGGTGTTGGCACAGTATACTGTGTGAACTTAAAGAGGATGAGCAGATCAGGGACTGACATGCCACAACCATGCAGCAATAGAATAGCACAGTACCTGTATGGTCCTTTAAAAGCAGTCTGAGATACAAACAAAAAATAGTTCTGATAGTAGATTGAATTTTAAAAACACCTACAAGAATTAACCTATTGGAATTAAAAAAACTGCAAAGGCTGAAGGTTACAAAGTTATTAATAATTATATTTCTACTGAGTACCATTATACAATTAGAATTATAATTTAATAATTTACCAGTAGCACAGTAATTCCCAATTGTAAGAGACGTGAGTGATGAGGTAGCTGAACTAAGAATTTCAGAACCTCATGGAAATAAATGAAAAATGACTTTCATATCTCAAGGCCCTGGACCTGCCCAGACCAACTGTATTCATGAACTGGAAGACACATCATTGTGAAAGTAGGCTCAGTGCAATTCGATAAAAATATTCCCAGCAATATTTTATAGAAACTGATAGGGATTATAAAATTTCCATGAAAATGAGATAGACCCAAGAATAGTGAAGTGAATTTTGAACTAAACTAGTTAGGGGATGATTCCTCCCATTGTCAAGAAAAGTCATCATAGACTGAAGTGCTAAGATGCATGCATGTAGGGCTGTGTGCGTGTGTGAGAGAGAGAGTTGGTTGTGTCATTTTCCATATCATTTTATTTCTGTCCTAATTGTCATTCATTTCTCATCTCAGGCTAATGCCACAAAACAATTTACACTGTGTGATTTAAATGATGTAAGGTAATTTTCTCAGAGTTCTGGGGCTGAAATCCAAGATCAAGGCGATAGCATGTCAGGATCACCAGTTCTAACAGATGGGGCATTACTCTTATGTCTAACTTTGACTGTTCTTTAAAGAACTTATCTTCAAATGCACCCATTCATGGGATAGGAGTTTAACACATGAATAAAGGTTTATTAAAACTCATAGCCCATATAATTTCTCTCCTTTCTTAGAATTTACAAGCTTGTTTATACACTAAATTTAAATTTCTCATAGGTGAACATACAGCTAAATATTTCCATTATGTTGCCACAAACACCTTTTCTCAATAATTTTTCACATGCACTTTATTCTTTGAGTCTAAATTTGTAATTTCTCTGTGAAATAATAATGGTCAGCAGGGTCCCATCTCTTTTGTCTGTGTGAGTGCAACAATGCAATTTACTGAGTATTATATTTAAGCATAATATTTTATAAACTGGGCCGTACAATTGTACTGCCTGGATCAAAATAAGAGCTCTAATATTTACTAGTCCCTTGACAGTAGACGAATTATACATGCACTTAAATTTCCTCAACTCAAAAATAGGAAAAGTAAAGTTGTTAGTTTGGTGTGTGTGTGTGTGTGTGTGTGTGTGTGTGTGTGAGAGAGAGAGAGAGAGAGAGAGAGAACACTTATGTGTGTAGCATTTCCATTTATGATGGCTATTCTTGTCAATTTGACTACATTTGGGATTAACTAAAATCCAAATATGGAGGATTGGAGAGCATACTTGTGAGGACTTGTGAGGGACTTTTTTTTTTTCTTAATTTGAAGTAGATCCACTTCTAATGTGGACATTTGAGGTGGGACCTGATATGCAGCCTTATCAGATTCAAATACAGTTTTTGTTTTTTATTAGGTAAATGACTCCTTTAACTGGCTTAGAGTCTATACCTTAAAAAAATCAATGTATACAATTCATTTGATCATACAATTCATCTCAGTTCAAATAATCTATACAATGCCTTTCACAATGAAATGCTGCACTGCAACATAAAAGTAGGTATGAGCCACCTTGCCATACTCTTAAGTATAAATGTAAAAGTGTAAGTGGCTGTGCAGGGGCAAGCCATTGCATATACAGTCATGGTCTTCACAAGAAGGTAGGACTAGAAAGGCAGGCTGCAAAGTCCTTCCTAGTTCCATTATGGTTTTGTCCACTGTTGGCATACATAATTTGTCTAATAATTTGGTATTCCCTGTCCTCATTTCTAAGGCCTATTTTCAGGCTATGACTCTTTCCTGAAGTTCTGCTTACTTTAATAAATTGATAAAACTGAAACCCATCAAAACTGGCAATTTTGGGTCAGCATATTTTGAAGGCATCTTGGGAATTCTTTGGGACTAAGAAGAAGTGGATAACTGAATGAAATGCATCTCTGGGTATGCTGAACGGTTTCGAGAAGAGTGCTTTTGGAGACTTAAAATTATTTGAATTCTCTTCTTTTTTTGTTTGTTGGATTTCATTAAAGTTTAAATTATAAAAAGAAACAACTCTTTTGCACTTTGGCTGACTGCCTGGATCTGTGTTAAATTGGGTCTTATAAATATTCCATGAAGTTCTGTGTAATGGACTTGCTTTCTCCTGGCAGCAAGCCTGTGTAGATGGCATTTTAAATATTTATGCTATTTTTGCAAAACTTGATGAAAATATTTCAGGCATTAATAGTTTTGTTAATAAATTACTCAGCACCAAAACAATACATTATTTAAGAAAAACCGTGAAACCAATCAATCTGCTGTTTTTCTTTTGGCACTTGGCAAAGGTATTGCTAGACTGTAGAACTCAATTAAGCACAGCATCCCTAATGGGAGGACTTAGAAATGCCCAGAGCAAAAGTACTTGCATTTGTTCCCAGTAAGGAGGGACGACTGTAGAATAATGTTGTTGGCCTCATTTGAAGAACTAAGTTCACTCTCACAGTCATACTGGACATTACATCCTAGATAATTCTCTATGTACCCTGACTGGTACTAATCACTGTAATTCAGAGAATGTACATGACTAGTGATAAAAGCATTGTGCTCAAATTACACAAGAGTCTATAACTTAGCACATTGGAAGCCACCAAAACATGAAGCCAATCATTTGTACTTCCAGAATAGTTTCTTTGGGAAAGATTTTCAATATCAAGATGATCCCACCATGGGTAAGGGATTCATATTTAATCCATTATAATTCTATAACTTTATAACTGTTAGTTTTCTATAGTTATAGAAATTATAGAATGAATCTATATATGTATATAAAATATATATGCTTATATATGCATATATATGATTTATTAGAAAGTTTTACAGTCTACACTACAACTAATCCAAGAATATCTTTCTATGAATGTAATGTCCAAGGATCCAGTAGTTTCTTGATCCAGATATCAGGCTGGATATCTCAGCTTGTCTTCAGTGTATCCTGGAATCCTGAAGAAGTAGGCTCTAATGCCAGTGAAAGAATGGACTTACTGGCAGGGCAAGAGCATTTAGATAAAGAGCAAAAACTTCTTCCATATCATTATATAATCTTTCAGCAGAAAGCATGACCCAGATTAGAGGTGGGTGTTCTGAACTCAAATATCTGAATATCTCTCCCATGATCCCCATGCTCCCAATTTACTCAGGAGAGCTTGTCTTTTTTTTTTTTTTTTACTTCCCTTGTAGATTAAATTTGTGTATATCTCTCTTTGGGTCCTTTTTGGTGTCTAGGCTCTCTGGGATTGTGAATTGTAGGCTGATTATTCTTTGATTTATGTCTAAAACCCACTTAAGAGTGAGTACAAGTTATATTTTTCTTTCTGGGTCTGAGTTGCCTCAGTCGATATGATGTTTTCTAGAACCACCCATTTGCCTCCAAATTTCAAAATGTCACTATTTTTTCTGCTGTATAGTACTCCAATGTGTAAGTGTACCACATCTTCTTTATCCATTCTTCAGTCAGGGGGCATTTAGATCACTTCCAATTCTAGCTATGCCAAATAATGCTGCTATGAATATAATTGAGCACATGGCCTTGTGGTACAATTGAAGATCCTTTGGGTACATACCCAAAAGTGTTATTGCTGGGTCTTGAAGTAAGTTGATTCCTAATTTTCTGAGAAATCATCTTACTAATTTCCAAAGTGACTATACCAGTTTACACTCCTACCAGCAATGGAGGAGTGTTCCCTTTACCTCACATCCTTTGTAGCATAGATTGTCACCAGTGTTTTTTTTTATCTTGGCCATTCTTACAGGTGTAAGATGGAATCTCAGAGTTGTGTTGGTTTGCATTTCTCTGATGACTAAGGATGTTGAGCAGTTAAGTGTCTTTCAGCCATTTTAGATTCATCTGTCGAGAGTTTTCTGTTTAGGTCTGTACCCCACTTTTTTTTGGATTATTTGTTCTTTGGATGATCAATTTCTTGAGTTCTTCGTATATTTTGGAGATCAGACCTTTGTCTATGTGGGATGAGTGAAGATCTTTTCCCATTCTGTAGGCTGTCGTTTTGTCTTGTTGACCATGTCCTTCACTTTACAGAACCTTCTCAGTTTCAGGAGGTCCCATTTATTAATTGTTTCTCTCAGTGTCTGTGCTACTGGGGTATTATATTTAGGAAGTAGTCTCCTATGCCAATGGGTTCAACTGTATGTCCCACTTTCTCTTCTATGAGGTTCAGTGTGGTTGGTTTTATGTTGAGGTCTTTGATCCATTGAGTTTTGTGCATGGTGATAGATATGGATCTATTTTCATTCTTCTACATGTGGATATCTAATTATGTCAGCACCATTTGTTGAACATGCTTTCTTTTTCCATTTGGTATTTTTCTTCTTTGTCAAAAAACAGGTGTTTGTAGATGTGTAGATTAATATCCTGACCTTCAATTCTGTTTCATTTGTCCACCTGTCTGTTTTTATGCCAATACCAGGCTGTTTTCAGTACTGTAGTTCTGTTGTAGAGTTTGAAGTCAGGGATCATGATACCTATAGAAGTTCCTTTATTGTACAGGATTGTTTTGGCTATCCTTGGGTTTTTTGCTTTTCCATATGAAGTTGAGTTTTGTTCTTTCAATGTCTGTGAAGAATTTCCTGGACACTGTATTGAATCTGTAGATTGGTTTTTGTAAGATTGTCATTTTTACTATGTTAATTCTACCTACCCAAGAGCATGGATATCTTTCCATTTTCTGGTGTCTTCAATTTCTTTCTTCAAAAGATTTAAAGTTCTTGTCTTACAGGTCTTCTACTTGTTTGGTTAGAGTTCCTCCAAGATATTTTATGCTATTTGTGGCTATTGTGAAGGGTGATGTTTCTCTGATTTTTTCTCAGCCTACTTATCATCATCTGTGTATAGGAGGGCTACTGATTTTTTTCTAGTTAATCTTGTATCCTGCTACATTACTGAAGGTATTTATTAGTTGTAGAAGTTCCTTGGTATAATTTTTGAAGTCGCTTATGTAAACTATCATAACATCAGCAAATAGTGAGAGTTTGACTTGTTCAATTTGTATCCCTTTGATCTTCTTTTGTTGTCTTATTGCTCTTGATAGAACCTCAAGAACTATATTGACTAGATATGGAGAGAGTGGACAATCTTGTCTCATTTCTGATTTCAGTGGGATTTCTGTGAGTTTCTCTCCATTTAGTTGGATGTTGGCTATTGGCTTGCTCTATATTGCCTTTATTATGTTTAGGTTCCTTGTATCCCTGTTCTCTCCAAGACCTTTATCATGAAGGGATGTTGTATTTCGTCGAAGGCTTTTTCAGTAGCTAATGAGATGATCATGTTTTTTTTTATTTGTTTATATGATGGATTATGTTGACAGATTTTTGTATGTTTAATCATCCCTGAATCTCTGGGATGAAGCCTACTTGGTCATTGTGGATGATTTTTCTGATGTGTTCTTGGATGCAATTTGCCAGTTGTTATGGGCCTGTGACATAGGGGTTGCTCTATGCCCTTTTCCTTGTTGCTGTATGTCCTTACTTGCTGTGATCTTATTCTACTGCTGTGACCGAGGCTTGTTCTCATCTATAGAGTCTCTATGTCCATCCATATCCTTGTATGAAGCCGTTGGACAGGAGAAACTTCACTGCACTGGCTGTCTCTGCTTGAGTAGTGGTTTAGATAGGTTCAGTTGCCAAATACTGCTTCCATCTAGAAATGGTGCTCTGTCCTGTGTCTGATCCATGACTCAACTACAGGAATCATCATACTTGCATTTCTCTTTCTGTATTCTCACTTCGTATAGTTCACTTACTCTCAAGGCTAGACTTATAATGACAATTTTTAATTTCTTTTTTTAAAAGTTTTATTTTTTATTGAGCTCTATGTTTTTCTCTGCTCCCCTCCCTACCTCTCCCTTCCCCTTCAACCCTCTCCCAAGGTCCTCATGCTCCCAATTTACTCAGAAGATCTTGTCTTTTTATACTTCACATGTAGATTAGATCTGTTTATGTCTCTCTTAGGGTCTTCCTTGTTGTCTAGGTTCTCTGGGATTGTGATTTGTGGGCTAGTTTTCTTTGCTTTATGTTTTAAAATCACTTATGAGTGAATACATATGATAATTGTCTTTCTGGGTCTGGGTTGCCTTACTCAATATGATGTTTTCTCATCTATCTATTTGCCTGCAAAGTTCAAGATGTTGCTGTTTTTTTCTGCTGTGTAGTATTCCACTCTGTAAATATACCACATTTTCCTTATCCATTGTTCGGTTGAGGGGCATTTAGGTTGTTTCAGGTTCTGACTATGACAAACAAAGCTGCTATGAACATAGTTGAGCACATGTCCTTGTGGCATGATTGAGCATCCTTTGCCTATATACCTAAAAGTGTTATTGCTGGGTCTTGAGGAAGACTGTTTCCTAATTTTCTGAGAAATCTCCACTTGATATCCAAAGGGTCTGGACCAGCTTGCACTCCCACCAGCAATGCAGACCTGTTCCCTTTACCCCAGAACCTCTCCAGCATAAGTTCTCATCAGTGTTTTTGATCTTCGCCATTCTTATGGGTGTAAGATAGAATATCAGAGATGTTTTGATTTGTGTTTCTCTGATGACAAAGGATGTTGAACATTTCCTTAAGTGTCTTTCAGCCATTTTAGATTCCTCTGTTGAGAGTTCTCTATTTAGGTCTGTACTCCATTTTTTAAATTGGATTATTTGTTCTTTTTTTTTTTTTTTTTTTTTTTTTTTTTTTTTTTTTTTTTGGTTTTTCGAGACAGGGTTTCTCTGTGGTTTTGGAGCCTGTCCTGGAACTAGCTCTTGTAGACCAGGCTGGTCTCGAACTCACAGAGATCCGCTGTTTGATGACCAATTTCTTGAGTTCTTTGTATATTTTGGAGATCAGACCTTCGTCTGATGTGGGGTTGGTAAAGATCTTTTCCCATTCTGGAGCCTCTCATTTTGTCTTGTTGACCATGTCCTTTGATTTACAGAAGCTTCTCAGTTTCAGGAAGTCCCAGTTATTAATTGTTTCTCTCAGTGGCTGTGCTACTGGTGTGTTATATTTAGAAAGTGATCTCCTGTGCCAATGTGTTCAAGTGTACTTCCCACTTTCTCTTCTGTGAGGTTCAGTGTGGCTGGCTTTATGTTGAGGTCTTAGATCCATTGAGTTTTGAGCATGGTGATAGATATGGATCTATTTTCATTCTTCCACATGTTGATATCAGGTTATGCCAGCACCATTTGTTAATATGTTTTCTTTTTTTCATTTGATATTTTTTGCTTCTTTGTCAATAAACAGTGTTTGTAGATGTGTGAATTGATATTCGCACCTTCAGTTAGGTTCCATTGGTCCTCCTGTCTGTTTTTATGCCAATACCAGGCTGTTTTCAGTACTGTAGCTCTGTTGTAGAGTTTGAAGTCAGGGATTGTGATGCTTCCAGGATTATTTTGGCTATCCTGGGTGTTTTGCTTTTCCATACGAAGTTGAGTACCATTCTTTCAAGGTCTATGAAGAATTTTGCTGGGTTTTTGATGAGTATTACATTGAATCTGTATATTGCTTTTGGTAAGATTGCCATTTTTACTATATTAATTCTACCTACCCAAGAGTATGGGAGATCTTTCTACTTTCTGGTGTCTTCTTCAATTTCTTTCTTCAAAGATTTAAAGTTCTTGTCACACAAGTCTTCCACTTGTTTGGTTAGAGATATTTTATGCTATTTGTGGCTATTGTGAAGAGTGATGTTTCTCTGATTTCTTTCTTAGCCTATATATCATCTGTGTACAAGAGGGCTACTGATTTTTTTGAGTGAATCTTGTATCCTGCTGCATTACTGAAAGTGTTTATGAGTTGTTGAAGTTCTTTGGTAGAATTTTGGGGATCACTTATGTAAACTATCATATCATCAGCAAATAGTGAGAGTTTGACTTCTTTTTCAATTTGTATCCATTTGATCTCCTTTTGTTGTCTTATTTCTCTAGCTAGGACCTCAAGAAATATATTGAATAGATATGGAGAGAGTGGACAACCTTGTCTCATTTCTGATTTCAGTGGGATTGCTGGGAGTTTCTCTCCATTTAGTTGGATGTTGGCTATTGGCTTGCTCTATATTGCCTTTATTAAGTTTAGGTTCCTTGTATCCCTGTTCTCTCTAAGACCTTTATCATGAAGGGATGTTGTATTTTGTCGAATTCTTTTTCAGCATTTAATGAGATGATCATGTGGTTTTTATTTTTCAGTTTGTTTATATGGTGGATTATGTTGACAGATTTTCAAATGTTGAACCATCCCTCATCTCTAGGATGAAGCCAACTTGATCATGGTGGCTGATGGTTCTGATGTGTTCTTGGATTCAATTTGCCAGTATTTTATTTAGTATTTTCACATCAATGTTCATGAGTGAGATTGATCTGTAATTCTCTTTCTTAATAATGTCTTTATGTGGTTTGAGTATTAGGGTAATTGTGGCCTCATAAAAAGTGTTTGGCAATGATCCGTCTGTTTATTTTGCGTGGAACAATTTGAGGAGTATTGGTATTAGTTCTTCTTTGAAAATCTTGTAGAATTCTGAGCTGAAACCATCTGGTCCTGGGCTTTTTTGGTTGGGAGACTTTTGATGAGTGTTTCTATTTCTTCAGCAGTTATAGGTCTGTTTAATATGGTTATCTGGTCTTGATTTAACTTTGGTAAGTGATATTTATTCAGAAAGTTGTCAATTTTCTTTAACTCTTCCAATTTTTGGAATACAGGCTTTTGTAATATGACCTGATGATTTTCTATATTTTCTCCACGTCTGTTATTATGTCCCCTTTTTTATTTTTGACTTTGTTAATTTGGGTATTCTCTCTCTGCATTTTGGTTAGTTTGTATAAAGATTTGTCTATTTTTTGATTTTCTTGAAGAACCAACTCTCTGTCTCATTGATTCTTTGTATTATTTTCTTTGTTTCTATTTTGTAGATTTCAGCTCTCAATTTGATTGTTTCCTTCCATCTAGTTCTCTTGGGTGAGTTTGTTTCTTTTTGTTCTAAAGTTTTCAAATGTTTTGTTAATTCACTAGTGTGGGATTTTTCCAGCTTCTTTATGTAGGCATTTAGTGCTATGAATGTTCCTCTTAACACTGCTTTCATTGTGTCCCATAAATTTGGATATGTTGTGTGGTCATTTTCATTGAATTTTAGAAAGTCTTTAATTTTCCCTTTGTTTCTTCCTTGACCATTGATGATTCAGGTGAGCATTGTTTAATTTCCACGTGTTTGTGGGCTTTCAGGAATAAGTATTGCTGTTGTATTCTAGTTTTAAGCCATGGTGATCTGATAAGATACATGGGGTTATTCCATTTTTTTTTTATTTGTTGAGGAAGTTTGTTTTTTACCGAGTATGTAGTTGGTTTTTGAGAAGGTTCCATAGGTTGTTGATAAGAAGGTATATTTTTGATGTTTGGATGGAATATTCTATAGATGTCTCTTAAGTCCATTTGAGTCATAACATCTGCTTATTTCTCTGTTAATTTTTTGTCTGACTGGCCTTGAAAGACCCCAGCTTAGCTGCTGTAATGCCATTTTGCAAGTCTTTCACACAAACAAATGTAAGTTCAAGGTAAAGTCGGTACTCCTAGGCTACCAAACAGGATACATCAGGCCTAGGAGGGGAACGAAAAGTTCTGGGAAAAACCACTTGTGCCCTAGATAGGGCCAAGTCAGCTATTATCAGATCTCATGTCCCCGAGGAGCTTGTCCCCAAGTGAACCCATCGCCTCATTCGAACTGACCAATGGGATTCCTGTAACCATACTTCTGCTTCTGTATGCCTGCTCTGCCCGCCCGTTTCCATATAAAAGACCCCCTGCCCAGCCTGAGGGTGTGCAAGTCCTCTGAAAGACTTTGCCGCCAGCAGGTACCTGTGTACACCCAATAAACCTCTTGCCATTGCAGCCAGTGGTCTCGGACTGTTCCTTGGGTTCAGGGGTCTCCTCTTAAGGGAAGGTCTTCCCCAAGGGTCTTTCAGCCTGTCCAGTCACTGTGAGAGTGGAGTGTTGAAGTCTCCCACTATTAGTGTGTGGGGTTTAATTATGATTTAAGCTTTAGAAGTGTTTCTTTGACCTATGAGGTTGCCCTTGTATTTGGGGCATAGAGGTTCAGTATTGAGATTTCCTCCTGATGGATTTTTTCTGTGACTAATATGAAATGTCCTTTTTTGTCTCTTTTGATTGATTTTGATTTGATCAATTTTTTTAGATAGTAGGATAGCTACATCTGCTTGCTTCTTAGGTCCATTTGATTGAAAAATTTTTCCCAACCCTTTACTCTGAGATGATGTCTGTCTTTGAGGTTGAGGTGTGTTTCTTATATGCAAAAGAAGGATGGATTCTCTTTTCATATCCAGTCTGTTAGCCTGTGTCTTTTTATATGCGAATTGAGTTCATTTATGTCAAGGGATATTAATGACCAGTGATTGCCATCTTGTGTTAATTTTGTTTTCATTGTTGGTAATATTAATTTGTGTGTTTTCCCCTTCTTTGGGATTTGCTGCTGTGAGACCACCAATTGTCTGTGTTTTTGTTGATGTAGCCAACTTCCTTGGGTTGGAGTTTTCCTCCTATTATTTTGTATAGGGCTGGGTTTGTGGCTAGGTATTGTTTAAATCTGGTTTTGTCATGTAATATCTTGTTTTGTCCTTCTATGGTGATTGAAATTTTGCTGAGTATGATAATCTGAGCTGGCATCCATGGTCTCTTAATGTCTGCATAATGCTTGACCACGACTTTCTGGCTTTCATTGTCTCCTATGAAAAATCAGGTATAATTCTGATAGGTCTCCCTTTATATGTTACTTGGTCTTTTTCCTTTCCAGCTCTTAATATTCTTTCTTTAGTCTGTTTGTTTAGTGTTTTGATTATGTGGCAAGGGGACATTTTTTTAGGATCCAGTCCGTTTGGTGTTTAGTAAGCTTCTTGTATCTTCATAGGCATATCTTTCTTTAGGTTGGGAAAGTTTTCTTCTAAGTTTTATTAAATATATTTTCTGTGCTTTTGAGTTGAACTTCTCCTTCTTCTATACCTATTATTCGTAGGTTTGGTAATTTCATGGTGTCCCATATTTCCTGGATATTTTGGTTTAAGATTTTGTTAGATTTAATATTTTATTTAACTGGCCAGGTGGTGGTAGCGCATGCCTTTAATCCCAGCACTCGGGAGGCAGAGGCAGGCGGATCTCTGTGAGTTCGAGACCAGCCTGGTCTACAAGAGCTAGCTCCAGGACAGGCTCCAAAACCACAGAGAAACCCTGTCTTGAAAAACAACAACAAAAAAAATATTTTATTTAACTGATGAGTCTATTTCCTCTATTGTATCTTCAGCGTTTGAGATTCTCTCATCCATCTCTTGTATTCTGCTGTTTATGCTTGTGTTTGTGGTTCATGATCATTTTCTCATGATTTCTGTTTCTATAATTCTAGACTTGTGTTTTCTTTATTGTCACTATTTCAATTTTCAAGTCTTGAACAGTTTCTTTCATATGTTTGATTGCTTTTTCTTGGTTTTCTTTAAGGGATTTGCTGATGTCTTCCAATTTTTTGTTTGCCTTTTCCTTTATTTCTTTGAGGGAATTTTTCATTTTCTTTTTAAGAGTTCCAAACATTTTCCTGAAGTTATTTTTTTAGGTCATTTTCTTCTGCTTCATCTCTATTTGGTTGTTCAAGTCTTGCTGTTGTAGGGTCTTTAGATTTTACTGGTGTCGTGGTACTCTTTGTGGTGTTGCATGTGTTCTCACCTTGTCTATTCATCTTTTCCTCTAATAGGTATGGTTGGGGCTGTCTGTGATTCTGGTGATTAATTTTTTAGGTGCCAGTGAATGCAAGACTCAAATGCTTGTTCCTCATGGTACACTCAGTGCCACGGTTCTAATTACCCTGTTTGTCAGTCTGTGGTCCTGGAGGTAGCTCAGCGTTCCTGGGTTTTGCTCCACTCCCTGGAGTTTGCTGTCTCAGGTCTGCTCTGGCCTTGGTTGTTTGCTCAGACCCGTTTCTGTAAACATCCCTGGTCTGGATCCGCTCCTGCAGAGGTCCCTAGCTTGGAACTGGTCCTGCAAAGGCCCCTGGCTCTGATCTCCTCCCTTGGAGTGTACCAGGCTCCCGTGTGCCCAGACCTGCAGATTACCTGGCTTAGGCCTGGCCTACTCCCTCAGAGGTCTCAGATTCAAGCCTGGACCTGAAGAGGTTTCTGGTGCCTGCCAACTCTCTTTGATGTCTCAGACCTATTCCCAGATCCACAGAGGTCCTGGCTCAGGCCTTTTCCCTTAGAGGTCCCTGACTCATGCCTGCAGAGATCTCTGCTTCCTGCCTATCCCCTAGAAGTTCCCAGACTCATGCCCAGACCTATAGAGGTCCTGGCTCAGGCCTAGTTCTTTGGAGGTCCTAGACTTATGCCCAGACCCACAGGGGTCCTGGCTCAGGTCTCCTCCCCTGAAGGTCCCAGATTCATGCTCAGACCTGCAACTATGTCTGGCTCTGGCCCACTCGCTCAGCAGTTGCTCCCCTGTACCTGCTTTTGTGAAGTTCGCTGTCTCTGGTCTGCTCTGGTCCAGGTTGCTGGCTCAGTCCTGCCTCTGCAAATGCCCCTGGTCTGGATTCGCTCCTGCTCCCACGGAGCTTGCTGTCTCAGTCCCGCTCCAGCCTAGATAGCTGGCTCAGTCCCATTCCCTTTGAGCTGGCCACCTCAGGTTTGCTCTACCTTAGTTCGCTGGCCCAGTTATGCTTCCACAAATGACCCTGGTCTGGATCTGCTCCTGTTTCCAAGGAGTTCACTGTTCCGGGCCTGCTTCACCCAGGTTGCTAGCTCAGTCCTGCTCTTTTGAGATTGCTGCCTCAGGCCTGCTCTGACCTAGGTTGCTGGCTCAGACTTCTTCTATGGAGTTCACTGCCTCAGGCCTGCTCTGGCCCAGGTCACTGGCTCAGTCCTATTCCTCTAGACTTAATAATTTTTTTAACATCTCTCCTGACATCCTTACATTGGTCCGTTCATTCTTACTGATATCACCTTACTGGTGGCTGCCTGGGTCCTATCCTGCACTGTAGGCATGCTGACCTTTTGAGGATTGAGGGCAGCTAGCTCTGTTTTTCTGTACCTGTAGTCCTTTAAATTCATTTTACTGTGTCTTACTCATTTCTTCTTGCCTCAGCTTTCTGGAACCCACCTGTCTCATGAACGTCTCACCACTCCTTTCTTAATCTCTGTGTGCTTTTTATTGTATTCTATGTCTTCAAATATGTTGTCTCTGATTGGACCCTCTTCCTCCAGCTTACTCCTTCAGATTATGGTGTAATCATCACTTTCCCCCAGACCCCTGAGGGACTTTCTCAACAGAACAAGTGCCCCTCCTGAAAAGTGCCATCATCTTAAGATACTCATCATTGATACCTCTAGACGTAGCATGATGTCAGACATTTTTGAGACTCAGAACACTTACTGGGTTGAGTTCCCTCTAATGTTGAGACCATTTATGAATGGAGAAGAAAGGATTTTTAAAAAAAAAAAAAAAAACTTATACTTCCAGGCTATCATTGAAAGAAGTTAGGGCAAGAACTCAAGGCAGGATCTTGGTGCAGAAGCCATGGGGGAATGCTGAAAACTGTCTTGTTCTCTGATTCTCTAACTGGCTCATGTTCAGCTAGCCTCTTATATAGCTCAGGCCCACTTGCCTAGAATTGGTACTGCCCATAGTGATATTGACCATTCCACATCAACTGTTGATCAAGACATGACCTTAGGCCATTTTGATTTGGGCAGTCCCTCAATTGAGATTCTCTGAGATGACTTTAGCAGTTTCAAGTTGATAGCTGAAGCCAACTTGGACATCAGGTTGCTAATGACCTTGGAGTTCAGAATACTTGGATCCTGGTTGTGTCCTGGGTGCCACCTTTTCTGAACATGTACATTCCCCTGAGTCAGGCATGTATGTCCTGCAACACTACACCCAGGCCCTTTTCAAGAAAACAAGGTTTTAGCAGGTTACATGTTTGGTGTTGTATCATTTGGTTACTCTCAGGAGATGTGCCCTGTCATTATGCCCACCTGTATAGGTTAGAGACATAGGTATCAGAAGGTTGAATGACTGTAGGAACTGAGTACTGTATCTAGAACCTGTGGTCTCTGCCATACTGTGCTCTGTATGTGGTACCCAAACCTGCTGAGAAGGTTGGTACAAGGTCAGTATTGGGAGAAAGTTGGGCAAAGCTAGCTGTCTTATCTTTTTCTGTAAATGTCAAATTAGGCACAAAGAAAACAGTTAGCTGCGTATTGAGATGGATAAAAATGCTCAGAACACATAGATGCCCTCCTTTGCTTCCCGGGAAGATGCTCTTTGAAGTGTCTGGGCATTGGTGTCTCCCCAGCCTGAGTAGAGAGACAGTCACAGAAGTCAGACTATCTGTTCCAATCACGAGGTGCTGACATCTTGGCTGAGCATATGGGGTTTGTAAACACAGTTTTGACTTTTAATGCCATTTAGAAATGTGAAATCTTCCCCCTTCAGTTCCCCCTTTTCTGACATTTCATCTTTGATAAGTGGGTACTGCAATAGTTCCTCCGATAAACCTGACTTCTTATTACCAGCTTGGCAGCTCCGTGTGGTTACAGTAAGTGGGAGAGCTTGCACATGCAGGCATGACTAGCAAGGGAGTTTGCCTACTGCAGCCCATGGCATTTTATGCATGTTTGTGCTTTGTGATGCAGGGAGGCAAGCAAGGGAGCCTGTCCTAGAAAGTAAGGAAACAATACAGAGACAATAAGTAACTTGTCCAAGTCACAAGCAGTGAGAAATCTCAAGTTTGCAGCTTAGTTTTCTGGGGTTCCCACTTTATACAGTTGTCCTCAGTCAGCACCTCTAGACTTGCTGAAAGCAAGGACATCCAGACTGTAAAACTGCCAGGTCAGCTTGCATGTGTGGATAATTGAGGTTACTTGTCTATTACTGTGGACTAGTTTGCTGGCTCCTGGTACCACATGGGGTAGTATATTGTGTACTATCCTGGGTCTCTGAGGCTCGACTTGGTAAATTTGAATCAGTCCTCATGGTTGTATATATTAGTAGCTGGTTTCTTTTCATTACTGAAGGACCTTCTATTATATGAATATTAAAAATATGAACAAATTGCATTTGACTTACATTTTTCTTAGTCTGTCAGGCATTTATGCTTCATGGATGCATGCCAGTAATGTTTATATTTGAACCTCTGATTACCCTTTGAATGTGTTTCCAGTTGGTTTAAACCCAGTGCCATGTACATGACTATGTATACTCTAATGCTGAGCGATACCACAGACTCCCTTTCATTGAGTGTGGAGAGCTGAGGAAGCCTCAAGTAAATGTGTAAGGAGCGGTTGAAGTCCTTAGTGAAGGTGTAATACTTACATGAACATGGCCATATCAAGAACCTCAGTTCCTCACACTCATAGGAGTGAAAAAGTCTTCTTGACTTCTTGACTGAGGCTCAGAGGGATGGTAAACCCTTTCTCTGGTCTTAGTGCAGATGTTGACAGTGCATGTAAGTACAAGTGTCTTCTAAGATAGGCAAGTGTGTGAAAAAACCAGCAACCACAGCTTCCTCCCAAATATTTGCAGCCTAGGACTGACTGCTGCCTACAGCCATCTCCTATCTCATGTGCTGTAGTAACAAATGCACTGAGGTTCTGGATTGTTGCCATTGTAAGTGCCTCTACTCCTTCAGAGTCTACAGTTCGCCTGACCCCAGCTTTTCTGTATGTATCTCTGTGCCTGTCTTTTCTTTATTCCTTCGTTGACTCTTTCAGGTAAAGGCAATGCTGATTGTGACAGAAGCATTCACATAACATAAAGTCAGCCATTTTTAACATCCAAGATTCATTGTTGTATAATTACTGCTTCCCATTGGTTCTGAGGAAGCCCTGTACTCATTAATAAGTATATCCCAGCTCCTGGATTTACTCATTCAGAGTAGCTTTATAGATGGAACTATTCAGTGTAGGGCCTTCTGTGTTTGATATCTTTCCATGAGCATGATGGCTCATCTGCGACATATTTTGCACATTTCATTTTATGGCTGAGGAATGTGTACTTGTATGATGACCACATTTGTTCTTAACCAGTCATTACTTCACAGACATTTGGGTTATTTCCACCTTTGATTCATATGCTGCTGCCTGAAGTATGTTTTAATTAATTTGAAATTAAAATGAAATTATATCATTTCTCTCCCCTTCCCTTTTTTCCTATGTCTCTTTGCTCTCTCTCAAATTCATGACCTCTTTTTATTTAATTGTCATGTGTAAATATATGAGTACAACTTGCTCAGTCTGGTTTAGTGTCACTTGTATGTATATGACTTCAGAGCTGACCAATTTGTGTTGTATACTCAAATATGGGGCTCATCACTGGGAAAGACTCTCTTGTTCTCAGTATTTCTTAGTCCTTAAGAAATAAGGACTTAAGTAGTTCTTTCTTTAGAACTTGGGGTCCTCAAAATTTCTCTCTCCCATATTGGGAAGTCTATTGGTGTTGTACGTGCTTGGAACTTGTTTGGCATCCATTTTGTTGAGGCTTTATGGGTAAAATTTTCCTGTAATTTCTAGGAGACCATCTCATGGCAGATTTCTTGGTTCTCTAGTTCTCACAATCTTTCCACTCCCTTTCCCAAAAAATTTCCTGAGCCTTAGGTGCAAGAGTTGTACTGTATACTCATGCTTGTGGCAGGGCACTTCTTGAATAAGCTTTTTTTCTGCATATTGACCACTCATTATTTTCCATAGTGGTCTCCATCTATTGTAAATAGAAGTTTCTTTGACAAGGGATGAGAGTTACACTTGTCTGTAGATGTAAGTATTTAGAATGCAGTTAGAGGTTATGTTTGTTTAGTAAAGTGGGGGTAGTAGGTTTCCCTCTAAGATCCATGACCTCACTAGTTTTGGGTAGTTGACTAGGTTTCCAGTATCAAGCATGATTTCCCTTCTGTTGAGCAGACCTTAGTCCTTAGACAGCTGTTGGTTGCTGATAAGATTAGAGTACCACTATTGAACTCTTAAGGAAATCTTGCCATCTTGGCCTTTGTTGTGGTTCATAGTCATCACAGCTGTGTAGCCTTATTGGTTGCTTCTTTCCTGTGGAAATTTGCATAGCACCTTTAATACTATGAGAGCTATCTTCAGGGAGTAGGCTTTCAGTCAGATCCAGCTCTGACTCTCTGGTTCTTGGGTCTGAACCGTACAGTGTCTTAGTAATAGGGGCTTTGACCTCTGGGAGACAACCAAGGGCAACAGCAATAGCTAATAATGTTTTGGGAGTTTTCTGGACTCCCTTCACCAACATCTTGAGAGGGGTTTTCTTTTACCTGGTACTAGGATTTTTCTTAGATAGTCTATAGCTCTTGGAGGGAGCATTGTCAGTATAAATGACCTAACTTTATTTAAACTATGTTTGTGTATACACATACATTTGTACATATCATAAGTATTTTTAGGTAAATAAAAATAATATGATCCTTATGGTTCTTTCAAACATCTGTAGTATTGTTTTTCCCTCCTTTCTCCTTTTCCTCTTGTATTGACCCCCCTCCCTAATTAAAGTCCTTCCCCATTTTCACTCCCTTCTTTATTTAGCTTATATCCTGCTATTCCCTTCTTTAGTGTACCCCTTCATAGAGTTTTACTTTCTTAGTTTCTGTAGTTACTCCAAGTTATACACTCACATTTGAAGATTTGTAACTAAAAACCGTAGATGAAAGAGAACATGTACATTTATCTTTCTCGGTCTGGATTACCTCATTCAACATTGTATCTTCTTTTTTCTTTCTTTTTTTATTATTATTACTTTATAAATAATACAAGTCAAAGTTTCCACATTTTCCCCTCTTCCCACTTCCCTCCCACTCCCCCCCACCCTTCCCCCCACCTTCTTCAGTCCTAAGAGAGGGCAAGGTACCCTGCCCTGTGGGAAGTCCAAGGCCCTTCCTCCTATATCCAGGCTTAGGAAGGTAAGGCCCTTCCCCCTACATCCAGGCTTAGGAAGGTGTGCATTCAAATAAAATAGGATCCCCAAAAGCCAGTACATGCAGTAGAGATAAATCCCAGTGCTATTATCATTGGCCTCTCAGTCTGCCCCAATTGTCATCCACATTCAGAGGGTCCAGTTTGATCCCATGCTCTTTCAGTCCCAGTTCAGCTGGAGTTGGTGAGCTCCCATTAGCTCAGGCACACTGTCTCATTGGGTGGACAAATCCCTCATGGTCCTGACTTCCTTGCTCATATTCTCCCTCTTTCTGCTCTTCAACTGGACCTTGAGAGCTCAGTCCAGTGCTCCGATGTGGGTCTCTGTCTCTATCTCCATCTATTACTGGACAAAGGTTCTATGGTGATATTCAAGATAGTCATCAGGCAGACGCGGCGGAGACCCGGCGCAGACGTGAAGGTCCAAGCATGAAACAGTGAAGCCCACCCTGAGAGTAGATTGTCCCACTACAATTAAATCAAGTAGGTTTTTTGGTGGCTGGCCTGCAGAGTGGTAGGCCTTTTGTTGGCAAGGTCCCTGGTGAACGGGGAGTCTGGTCCTGTTCCTGAAGACCCTCCTGGGTGGTGAGAGTGTTCTTGGCCCACGGCGGGACCCAGGAAACAAAGTGGGGGCATTCCCCGACCCCCTTGTCTCCCCGGTCATTCTGCGGGGGCTGCTCCCTTCTGCTGGGGCTGCTCCTCCTCTGCTGCGACCTCTCTCTCCCTGGCCCATCACAGCTTGCGCCCAGGGGCTTCCTTCCTTCTCCCTCCCTTCTGCAGGGCCGCAGGATTACCCAGTTCAGCCTGTTTGGGCGCTGGGTCGGGTACTCGGGGCAGAGGGCAGCAGGAGTTTCTTTGTTTTGGTGGCTGGCCTGCAGAGTGGTAGGCCTTTTGTTGGCGAGGTCCCTGGCAAACAGGGAGCCTGGTCCTATTCCTGAAGACCCTTCTGAGTGGTGAGAAGGATCTTGGCCCGTGGTGGTAGACAGGAAACAGAGCGAGGGCATCTTGTAAGCAAGGCTCCTGGCCCAGCAGGGAAACCTGATCCTGTTTTAGAGGACCCATTAGATAGCATTGGTAGGAAGAGCTGGGCAGGCGCCAAGGCAAGAATTCACCAACAATCTGAAAAACAACATGAAAACACCAGAACCCAATGATCTTACAACAGAAGGATTTGAACACAGAAGAAATGGAAAAAAATTGACTTTATGAAAGCAATAGAGTCCCTTAAACATCATGTAAAAAAATGCCCTTATAGAAATGGATGAGAAGTATAACAAAAAGTTTGAAGAAATGAGTAAATACATAAATGATACCCTTGGAAACCAAGAAAAAACGATCAAACAGGTAATGGAAACAGTTCAAGAATTGAAAACTGAAATGGAAGCAAGGAAGAAAACACAAACTGAGGACTGGCTAAATATGGAAAATCTAGGTCAATGAGCAGAGATTACAGAAACAAGCATAATCAGTAGAATACAAGAGATAGAAGAAAGAATCTCAGATTCTGAGGACACCATAGAGAAAATAAATGCACTGATCAAAGAAAACAGCAAAGCCAACAAATTCTCATCATAAAACATTCAGGAAATATGGGACACAATAAAAAAGACCAAACCTAAGAATAATAGAAATGAAAGAGGAAAAGAGTTACAGCTCAAAGGCCCAGAAAATATTTTCAATAAAATTATGGAAGAAAACTTTCCCAACATAAAGAAAGATATTCCTTTGAATATTCAAGAAGAATACAGAACACCAAATAGACTGGATCAAAAAAAGAACATCCCCTCACCATATAATAATCAAAACACAAAACATACAGAATAAAGAAAGAATATTAAGAGCTGCAAAGGAAAAAGGGAAAGTAACTTATAAAGGTAAACCGATCAGACTTACACCTGACTTCTCTATGGAAACCATGAAAGCCAGAAGGTCCTAGATAGATGTACTGCAGAAACTAAGAGACCATGGATGCAAGCCCAAACTACTATACCCAGCCAAGCTATCGTTCACTATCAATGGAGAAAACAAAACATTCCATGACAAGAACAAATTTAAACAATACGTAGCCACAATTCCAGCTTTACAGAAAGTAATAGAAGGAAAATCACAACCCAAGGAATCCAACATTGCCAACACTGCCCATAATAACTCAGGCATGTAGCGACCCTTCACCAGCACAACTCAAAGAAGAGAGACACACAAACTCTACTACCAAAAACAATAAGAATAACTGGAGTAAACAACCACTGCTCATTAATATCACTTAATATTAATGGTCTCAATTCACCTATAAAAAGGCACAGGCTAAGAGATTGGATACGAAAACAGGATCCAACATTCTGCTGTTTACAAGAAACACATCTCAACCACAAAGACAGGCATCTACTCTGAGTAAAGGGCTGGGAAAAGGTTTTTCAAGCAAATGGACCTAAAAACAAGCAGGTGTGGCCATACTAATTTCTAACAAAACTGACTTCGAACTAAAATCAATCAGAAGAGATCGAGATGGACATTTTCTACTCATAACAGGAACAATTCATCAGGATGAAGTCTCAATCCTGAATATCTATGCCCCTAATATAAAAGCACCCACTTATGTAAAAGAAATATTACTAGAACTCAAGGCAGACATCAAACCACACACACTAGTAGTAGGAGACTTCAACACACCTCTCTCACCAATGGACAGGTCAATCAGACAGAAACCTAATAAAGAATTAAGAGAATTATTGGTGGTAATGAAGCAAATGGACTTAACAGACATCTATAGAACACTCCTCCCAAATAGAAAAGAATATACCTTCTTCTCTGCAGCTCATGGAACCTTCTCAAAAATTGACCACATACTCGGTAA
Source organism: Chionomys nivalis (assembly GCF_950005125.1). NCBI lineage: Eukaryota > Metazoa > Chordata > Mammalia > Rodentia > Cricetidae > Chionomys > Chionomys nivalis. Next base: position 153,483,885 of record NC_080086.1, on the reverse strand, counting down.
CAAAGGAAACCTCCACAGATACAAAAAAAAATCAGTGTCTACCTGTGTCTTATCAGATCACCACGGATTAAAGTTAGAAAGCAACAACAATGCTACCCCCAGAAAGTCGACAAACTCATTGAACTGAACAGTCAACTACTGAACCACACCTGGGTCAAGGAAAAAATTAAGAAAGAAATTAAAGTCTTCCTTGAACTTAATGAAAATAAAGAGACAACATACTCAAACCTATGGGACATGATGAAAGCAGTGCTAAGAGGAAAGTTCATAGCACTAAGTGCCCACTTAAAGAAAACGGAGAAAGCATACATTGGACTCTTAACAGCACACCTGAAAGCTCTAGAAAAAAAAAGAAGCAGTCGTACCCAGGAGGAGTAGAAGACTGGAAATAATCAAACTGAGGGTTGAAATCAACAAAATAGAAACACAGAAAACAATCCAAAGAATCAATGAAACAAAAAGTTGGTTCTTGGAGAAAATCAACAAGATCGACAAATCCCTATCTAAACTAATTACATGACAGAGAGAGAACACGCAAATAAATAAGATCAGAAATGAAGAGGGGGACATAACCACAGACACAGAGGAAATTCAGAGAATCATTAGATCTTACTATAAATGCCTGTATGCCACAAAACTGGAAAATGCAAAAGAAATGGACACTTTTTTAGATAAGTACCATATACCAAAATTAAACCAAGACCAGGTGAACAATCTAAATAGACCTGTTAGTTGTGTAGAATTAGAAGCTGTTATCAAAAACCTCCCTTCCAATAAAAGCCCAGGTCCAGATGGTTTCAATGCAGAATTCTACCAGAACTTCCAAGAAGACCTAATACCTATACTCCTTAATGTATTTCACAATATAGAAACAAAGAAGTCATTGCCAAATTCCTTTTATGAAGCTACAGTCACCCTGATACCAAAACCTCACAAAGACTTAACCAAGAAAGAGAATTACAGGCCAATCTCACTCATGAACATCGACGCAAAAATTCTCAATAAAATACTGGCAAACCGAATCCAAGAACACATTAGAAAAATTATCCATATGATCAAGTAGGCTTCATCCCAGAGATGCAGGGCTGGTTCAACATACGAAAATCTATCAATGTAAATCACCATATAAATAAACTGAAAGAAAAAAAAACATACGATCATTTCATTAGATGCTGAAAAAGCATTCAACAATATTCAACACCCCTTTATGATAAAGGTCTTGGAGAGATTAGGGATACAAGGGTCATACCTAAATATAATAAAAGCTATTTACAGCAAGCCGACAGCTAACATTAAATTAAACGGAGAAAAACTCAAAGCCATCCCACTAAAATCAGGAACATGACAAGGCTGTCCACTCTCTCCATCCCTCTTCAATATAGTGCTTGAAGTTCTAGAAATAGCAATAAGACAACATAAGGGGATCAAGAGGATTCGTACTGGAAAGGAAGAAGTTAAACTTGCTTTATTTGCAGATGATATGATAGTATATGTAAGCGACCCCACAAACTCTACCATAGAACTTCTACAGCTGATAAACACCTTTAGTAATGTGGCAGGATACAAGATCAACTCCAAAAAATCAGTTGCCCTCCTATACACAAAGGATAAGGAAGCAGAGAGGGAAATCAGAGAAGCATCACCTTTCATGATAGCCACAAATAGCATAAAATATCTTGGGGTAACTTTGACCAAGGAAGTGAAAGATCTATTTGACAGGAACTTTAAGTCTTTGAAGAAAGAAATTGAAGAGTGTTGTGGGAGATCCTTCAGCTCCTCCAGCCAATAGCCGCTGAGATACCAGCCCAAATGGGCGTGGTCTCTCTCCCTTTAAAAAAGCGGCCACTTCCCTCCTCACTCTCTCTTACTTCCTGCTCCACTTCTGGTGACTAGACTCCCTTCCTGATTGTGCAGAGGGCTGTTGTCTGGGACAGTCATCTGTAAGTTTTTTCCCCTTTAAATAAATAGCCATTATATTAATCATAATTCCAAACTAGTATGGGATTGTTTGTGACTTATGCCTTCACCTTCATCTGGCACCCAACGTTTGGTTTTAGGACCCCTCATTCCCCCGCTCGGCTGCCTGCCGTGGCCTGTGTCTTGTGGCCTGTGCCTTGTGCGTGGAGCCAGCAGTTTAACATAAATCATCATGCAGTGGCTTTTCTTGCTGCAGTTCTTTATATTTTCCCTTTAGACACCTCAGATTGACTTAAAGTCCCCACGCAGCCTATCGTTTACCTCCCCATGTGGATTTAAACTCCACAGGCCCGTGTAGTCTCTGCCTAGGTGGGGAATACAAATTGCCCCTGAAAAGATTCAAAGAGGAAATTCTATTAATTACCTAGGTTACAGAACAGGGTTAGAGAAAATTAAAACGCAAAAGTCACAAATTAGGAGAGACCGGTTAAAGACTCTTAATGACTTTCAAAGATTGTTAGGAGACATTTCCAGTCTATGACCAGCTGTTGGGATAACACCTGATCTAATAGTTCATTTAAACAAAACTTTAGATGGTGATAAAGATTTGAATAGTCCAAGAAAACTGACAGCTGAAGCAGAAAAGGAACTGAAAATGATTGAGGAAAAACTACAGGAGGCACATGTGGATAGGGTGAACCCAAATCTTAGCTGCATCCTAGTCATATTGCCTTCCAGAATTTCTCCTACAGGGATTCTAATGCAGAGGGAAGATATTATTTTAGAGTGGATATTTATACCTAATAAACCAAGTAAAAAATTAAAAACTTATGTGGAAAAAGTCTCTGAATTAATTATAAAAGGTAAGCTGAGACTTCGTCAACTAGCAGGTATAGACCCAGCAGAAATTATAGTGCCTTTTACTACTGAAGAAATAAAAAAGTTATGGGAAGACAATGAACCATGGCAAAGAGCTTGTGCTAATTTTTTGGGAGAAATTAATAGCAACAATCCCAAAAGTGGTAGACTTAACCTCATAAAGAAAACTTCTTGGATTCTTCCTAGAATTGTACGGGATGCTCCAATAACTGGAGCCCGTACGTTCTATACTGA